>NW_022196905.1:41071081-41072105 GCF_008632895.1 Mastomys coucha | reverse complement strand
CCGGCTGGCTGCTCAGGTCTCAGAAACTCACCTGAGAGAAAATGGTGAATCCCGCCCGGGTCTCTGGCTTTAGGCGCCTCCGGGCTGGCTGCTCCAGTCTCAGAACCTCACCCTAGAGAAAATGGTGGATGCCGCCTGGGTCTCTGGCTTAAAGTGCTCTCTGAAGGTAGGCCCTCCACTTGCAGGGAAGGGGCAGAGGAGGACGCTGAACCTCCTCTGTCACTCGGAAGCTGAGAGGATCGTGTCCCTGCCGCCCTGCGGCTCCCCTGGCTGTACCCCATTTTAATAGGGTTATTTGTTTCTTTGGAGTCTAACTTCTTGAGTTCTTTGTATATATTGGATATTAGCCCTCTATCTGATGTAGGGTGGTAATGATCTTTTCCCAATTTGTTGGTTGCTGTTTTATCCTATTAACAGTGTCCTTTGCCTTACAGAAGCTTTGCAATTTTATGAGGTCCCATTTGTCAATTCTTGATCTTAGAGTATAAGCTATTGTTGTTCTGTTCAGGAAATTTTCCCCTATGCCCATATGCTTGAGGTTCTTCCCTACTTTCTTTTCTATTAGTGTCAAATGTACCTGGTTTTATGTGTAGATACTTGATCCACTTGGACCTGATCTTTGGAAAACTGTTTTTTGGGAATCAAATTTTAGAGAGTATGTATGTTCATCCTTATGAGATTTCCAATTGTGAATTTTGTACCTCTCAAGGTATTTATAATGCATTAGCGTTACACAGGAAGAGTGACTACAGTTATTTAAATGAGCCTATGGCCAATGCAATGTCTTGCTATGCCTTAACATCTATTTTGAAACAGTGGCCAATAAACCAATGTACAGAATGAACAGTCTGCCTTGTTTAATTTGGCTTGAGACGTGCCTGGTGCAATGTCAGTTCTTCCTGGAACTGACCATTCCATAATAATGTAACAAGAGTTTCTGTTTCTTTTAAGTTCCTTTAACTTCAAATGTTAACCTCTGTTTTCCTCTCTCTCTCTCTCTCTCTCTCTCTCTCTCTCTCTCTCT
>NW_022196905.1:41065756-41071071 GCF_008632895.1 Mastomys coucha | reverse complement strand
TCTTTCTCCTCGTGAAAATGGATTTTTCTTGCATAATATATTGTGATTATAGTTTTTTTCCCAGTTCCTCTCAACCTTCCCTATCACCCAGATCCAGCCCTTTCTGTTTCTCATGAGAAAACAGACATTGAAGGGATAAAAATAAAATAAAATGTAAGATAAAACAAAAAGAACACATCTAAACAGGACAAAACAAACAGAAAGAAAAGAGCTCAAGAAAAGGCAAAAGAATCCCATAAAAGCACTCAATTAGAAGCTATAATACATGTGCAAATGTGCTGTAGGGTTAAAAATGGGAAAAGAACACACACTTAGAAAACAAACATAAAAGGAAAAGCTTTATACAACATCATGAGAAAAGGAACCTTTAAGGATGTGATTAAGTTTGTTTTCTGTTGACCATCTGCTGCTGTACATTCAGCTTACCCTTAAGACTGGTTTGTTTCACCAGTGAGACTCCCTTGGTGAAAACTGATTTTTCACTTGCCTGTGGTTATCAACTGGAGATAGCTTCTGGGTTGGCAATGAGGGCCTGTGTTCACTACTTTCAGTTCTAGGAACCCAAGTGGTGTAGACCTGTGCAGAACATGTGCATGCCATATGTATGCTACTTCGGTCTTTCTGAGTTCATATGTCCTTCAATCTTGTTCATTTAGAGGACCTTGACTTATGGTGTCCTCCAGATCCTTTGGCTCTTACCGGTTTTCGGCCTCTTCTTCACTGAGTTCGCTGATCCTTGATAGAGGGACTTGATGGAGACATCTCCCTTAGGGCTGAGATTTCCCAAGTCTCTCCCTCTCAGCAAGGTATCTGGCTGTGGGTCTCTGTACTTGTTTTCACATGCTGCAGTAGGAAGCTTCTCTGATGATTACTTTTTTAAACTGGAAAAAAACTTTGCATTCCTTTAACTGAAAATGCATAGTCTATCCTTGTTACATTTATTTCAAACAGTTCCAATAGAATTACTTGCAAATTTTCTTGGTTACCTGTTCTTTCAGATCTATGTAATATAGTACCTTCTATGATTGGTTTCTATGGACATATGGTGATAAGTATCTTCCTTATTTTTTGAAAGCACTATACAAGAATTATACATGTATAATCATATCACATTAGAATAATGTAAATGAACAAAAATTTAATTATGTAATGAATAAATTAACGCTGTATTGTTTCTTATCCAGAGTGGAGTTTGACTCCAGCACAAAACATTTACCCACAGTTTGTATTATCCGAACTGGGGAAAATGGTGAGGTTTGCTACTGGCATCTAGTGGACAGAACCAACAAGGTTATTAAATTTTTACACATCCTGTGATGTAGAGGATAGCTCCCAATAACAAATAATTTTATCTCATAAATCCATAGCTCAAAGATTTTCATGTATCTACACTTGTCCTTCGCTGTATTAGGTGTCAGTAATTTATATCCTTTATTTAAACTCCTAGACTCATAATAATCATGAGGGTTATAAATATATTAAAACATTCACTTATCCTTAATCTTATTCTCCAACTTCTCACCTACAGATAATCAATGTTCAAAGTTAATGTGCAGGCAACCATGAATACTTATCTATTTTACCTCACAAGTGCTCTGTATGTATTTATCATCCTCACATATATCACCATTTGTCTTACTCTTTATTTCCTAATATATTCTTACAGTTTATTTCTTTCAATATTCACGTTGTACATTCATGTCATTGTTTATTCATCACTGCTATCATCAGCAGCAGGTAGTTGTTTTCAGTTACTTGTCATGACATATAGTGTAGTAATATATTTTCTTGTGAACTATTACCCATTTTATGTTAACAAGCAATGTCATGTAGATATAGACATGATTCTGGTAGTTGGATGAGTAACCTCTCACAATTTGTGTTCATCATCCATAGATGATTAAGACTCTGAGGATATGACTTTGTATCTAATAGAATTCCTGCAGCTTGAATCCAAATTAAAATGAGTCCATTCTGCGCTGAGAATGAGAGATGTTATAACACTTAGTTCTAAATGGGACAGATACCTCCATGAAATCCCTATCTCATGGCTCAGGGAATTCTGAGGAAGAAGAAGCAGGAAGATGGTAAGAGCCCCTGAAGATAGAAATACCAAGGAAATGCCGTCTTCTAGACACAAGAGGACTGAAGCCTACATGAACCCACAGAGATGATGGCAGCAAGAACAAGGCCTGCATAAGTCTTAGCCAGCCAGGGTTACAACATTGATCCTGGAAGACACAAGGCTCCATCACAAACCTAGGAAATATCTCCAAATGACAACTGGTCACAAAGGAAAAAAACAATGTTCAAATAGTCTCACTGAATATATAAACCATATTTAAGAACAGGCCCCATGACCAGCAGTAGATACCCAATGCAAAATGAACTCAATGCTATTTTTTTTGGAGGGTTTTTTTTTTCTTCAGAATAAGCTTTGTGAGGGTTTGTATTTATTTATTTGTTTGTTTGTTTTACTACATATCTCTTACTTATATATGATGACTTCAAATTTTGTTTTTAAGGATTTTCTGGGTGTGTCTTAGTGTCTATATGTGTTACTTGTACATGTTTGGCTCGTTTTTGTCTGTCTGTTTGTGCTACTTTCTGGATTATTTGTTTTTACATTATTTCACTTTATCCTTTTTATTATTAGTTTCTAAAGATTTATATAGGTTTCTTCATAATGACATCATGTTGATATCCATTTGTATTTGTAAATCTGATGGGGAAGAAGTAGTGCTCATTGTCTCTAGTCACAATTTGTGATTATTAGTGAAGTCAGTAACATAATAAATTTTGATTTATTGAAGTATGGTATAAAAATTAACTTCATTTTAGTCTCATTCTTCTGTGGAAGATTGAAAGGAATATTCTTCAAAACCTAATATGTAGAGTGATATAAGACATTCTGAACACTTTTTCTAAGATATAAATAGCTTTTCAAAGAATAGGATTTACTTTTATGATTTTAAATTGTCTTTTTAGTAGAAATCATTTAATTTTTATGTCAGTCTAATTTTCATGACACTTTTCTTTCTGTGACATAAGGCATTGTCATAAAGATCTTGGCCTCTATTATTCTAAATGTTAGATCATTTAGTTCATGATTTTACACTATACTATGGTTTTCTGAACAGGTTATATGTTTCAAAAGTATTTAAATACCCAAAAGAAACATAGACAATTAAATTGGGAAGGTGCTTGTAAGAGAACAAAAAAGAGTGAGACTGAATGCTTTGCTTTAGTTTGTAAGTCTTGAATCAAGTATGAAGAAGAGGACTTTATAAGTTACTCTTCCTCTGAGATGAATGCTTTTCCAAATTATCACAGCCAATGAACCAGATTCTTACCCTCACCTAATGTCTGTGCCACCCTTCAAGCAGAACCATTGTTCATTGAAACAGTTGGTGAGTGACTTTATGGAAAGACCATCTTAATATACACACCATTTCTTAAATGAATATAACCTGTTCTCTGTGGACTGAGAATAAATTCACTCACTCAAGTCAAATTTTGACCATAGCAGGAAGTTTGTATCCAAAAATCATGCCTACAAATCATTTCTTAGTGCAGCAGAACTGTCAACTCTCAGCTTAGCTACAGTGGAGGTAAAATCCTTTGGTGAATGAGGGTCATTGAAGTATACAGCCTTATTACAATGAAATCCAATGTCTAAAAATTGTCCTTATTTTGGTTTGTACTACAGTAAGACCAAGATTTTAAGCTCTACTAAATACAAAATAAACAAACAAACAAAGAGACTTTATATATTTATGTTCATTTAAGAAAACACTAGTAGTGATGTATTATTTTTAAGTATACAGTTAATATGTTTAGTTATTTAAAATTTATATTGAGAAAAACGTATGTATTCTCAGTATTGCTATAGACAAGCATCTACATAAGACTGTTAAATTGATTGTTGTTTTATATCAAACAATTTTATAATACTCATTTTTACTGTTATAATATTTTTTAAATTTTAAAGAATATGACAAAAAGAGATATTGGAAAGGGGCCTCTTGGGGGAGTTGGGGTACAAAAGGGAAACAAGAATGCAATTCTATTTACTTATGTTTTTAAATGTTAACAAATGCAGATAAATTGAAATCATGTAACTTTTCTCATCACAATGCAAAAAGTTAAAAAAAAGAAATGTAATGATTATCTGAGTTCATAATATTATGTAGATATTTACTTTTTCAAAGAGTAAAATAAATATCACTTTCATCATTTATTAAGCAATATATTTCCTTCATTTGAATTTAATATGAACTCTGACCTAGATTTTTCTTTTAATGGCTCTGTTCAGAATGTTAGATTTTACTCCAATGATCCATTTGTCTTCCAATATGCATTTGTCATGCAGTCTTAAAAGATATAATTCTGAAATAGTTTTGATATGTGGGAGGTCTGTTGCTTTATTTCATTAGTCTTGAAGTGCATAATAGACATTCTTAGACTTTTAACCTTCCCGAAAAAATTTAAGATCAACTTGTATATCTCCACAATCAACACTGGAAGGATTTAAATTCAAATGAAGTTGAACTTAATTTACCATTATTTGAGATATTTATTGTATTGTCATGTTATTCCAATCTTGAAGTACTTCCCTGGAGCCTTGGATAGTTCTGTCTTACTAAATATAGTAATTTATTCAGATTTTCACTTACTAACTACTAATGGTATCTGCGAACATTCTGATTGGTTCATAGATTTATTCCCAGAAGATTAAGATTAATTAACTCATTACATATATATGTATATATATTATATATTATACATGTATAATATATGTGTATATATATACATATATCTCTCTCTCTATATATATATATATACACACATACATATATATTGTTGGGGTCCAAAAGCCCCTGGCATCTCAGTCTCCATCTTGTCCCTGGGCCATCATCTATTAACTAACACTCTTTTGTCTCTTCCACTATCTTGCTTCAGTCCCTGCAATTGACTCAGGACATTTTACCACAGGGGGTCTTCCAGACTTTTCACAATGAGGACAAGTCTTTCTAGACATTTTACAATGTGAACATTCCATTTATGCTAATGTGTAACCAAACAATAATGCGGGTTTGGCCCATGCACCTGGGCAAATAATACCTTTGTGACCTGTAATTTTAAATAGCCCCTTTCCCTAGAGTAAATTGAGACTTGATCAAAATATTTTGTCTTGTCTCCTTCTTTCGTATCTCCTGTTCCCAAATTTGTCGTTGCAGTTCTCTCTTTTCAATAACCCAGTTGTTTAAGTCCTGCAGGTCGGGGCTATGTATGTGTGTATATATATATATATA
>NW_022196905.1:41064107-41065746 GCF_008632895.1 Mastomys coucha | reverse complement strand
ATATATATATACATATATATATGTACGTACATATATATACACACATATATATGTATATATATACATATATATATAGTGAGAATCTTAAGTTAGATTTTATCTTTAAAAACAAATGATAATATTAATCTCTTTTATTCTCAAGTTTTACATTAACCTTACACTGTGTAAGAGTTTTGACAAGTGCTCAGTTGTAAAAATGGCTGCAAGTTTGCGGAATGTATGATTTAAATGGTAGTCTTCCAAAATGCAGTACATGATTATAATTTTTTTAAAGACTTGGTCCATACCTTTAACAAGCTAAATATGTTTCCTTTCATTTAATATTTCCAAATTTTTGATTGTCAAGTAATAAATTCTATCAGATTTAACCAAATTATAACAGAGTGGTAATTAATATCATGCTAACTATACACATCATTTTATAAATATTATTAATGGCAGGGTACAGGTATTAGGCTTTTATAAAAATATATGCATCTGATATTTTTCTTTATGTAATATTTTCTACAAGAAGCTTGGAATGCTTCCAAATGTGGTTTAAAACATGTGCCACTGATTTTAAAGTTAATATCAAACATAAAGTGTAGCAACTGTGATTATGAATGTTATGATCTTAATGACAGTATTTTATGATCTTTTGAGCAGATATTTATTTAATCTAAATGTGAAATATTTGGGGAGGCCAAAAATGGCTAAAGCATATGTAAAACTCAGAGGGAATGAAACATTAGAGGACAGATGAAATTCATCATGAAACCCAAAGGTACGTTTATGGTAAATGGAACCTGGCAGAGAATGCTAAATAAAGTGAAAAGGCTTTGGACAAGAAATCATAAAACATTGACACTGGTGGAAGATGTGCACAATTAAGAGACAAAAGCATTAATGTATAAATTAAGCACAGTAATATTCTTTTTAAAATTATTTGTTTTACTCTACGTCCCAATCACATCTACCCCTCCCTCCAATCCTCTCAGTCCCTCTCACTTCCACTATGCTACACCTCTGCCCACCCCTTTTCAAACACTCCTTTCCTTCTCTCCAGAAAAGGGGAGGATTCCAGTTGGTATTAACCAGTCTTGGCATATCAAGTTGCAATCTTACAAGGCACATCTACTGAGGCCAGAAAAGGCAGCCCATTTAGCGCAAAGGGGAAGGAAGGGCAAGCAATGTAATGAGCGACAGTCCTTGACCCCTCTTGTTCTGTAGTGCAGCTTAAAATCAATGACGGTGAATATGGGAGGAGAGGACCTTGGCCCTGTGAAGGTTCAATGCCCCAGTGTAGGGGAATGCCAGGCCCAGGAAGGTGGGATGATGAGCAGAGGGAGGTGGGAGGGAACAGGGGATTGTTTTAGTTTTTGTTTCTTTGTGTTTTTTTTTTCTTATTTTATATATTTATTTATTTTTGGAGGGGAACCTGGAAAGGAGATAATTGTAAATAAGAAAACATCTAATAAAAAAAGTTAAGGAAAAAAAAAGAATGGTGATACATTATAGTAGAGGCATGTTTTAGCTATCCTGGGATTTTTATTTTTCCCTATGAAGTTGAGTATTGTTTTTTCAATAGGACTGTGTTGAAATTTTGATGGGAATTGTATGGAATCTGTTGATTGCTTTTCAAAGGTAGTTTTTTTTTTTT
>NW_022196905.1:41003035-41064097 GCF_008632895.1 Mastomys coucha | reverse complement strand
TTTTTTTTTTTTACCATGTTAATCCAATTGATCCATAAGTATGGGAAATCTTTCCATCTTCTGATATTTTCTTCAATCTTTTTCAAAGATTTGAAAATTTTGTCATACATATCTTTCATTTGCTTGACTAACCTATGTATCATTCATATATAATATGGCTAAATTTTTTGAGTTAACTTTGTATCTAGCCATTTTACTAATATGTTTATTAGTTGTAGAAGTTCCCTAGTAGAATTTGTAGGGTCACTAATGTATATGTTATCATATCATCTGCAAATAGTGATACTTTGACTTCTTCTTTTCCACTTTTTTTTATCCTCTTGACCTCTTTTAGTTGTCTTATTGTTCTAGCTAAAACGTCAAGTACTATATTGAATAGAAATGAAAGGAGTGAAGAGCTTTATTTTGTCCCTGATTTTAGTGGAATCGCTATAAGTTTCTCTCCATTTAATTTGATCTTGCCTTGCTGTATATTATCTTTACTGTGTTTTGGAATGTGCCTTGTATCCTTGTTTTTTCCAATACTTGTAACATGAAAGGTTGTTGAATTTTGTCAAAGGCTTTTCAACATTTAATGAGATAACCAAGTTTTTTTTTTTCCCTTTCAGTTTGTTTATTTGGTAGATCACATTGACAGATTTTAGTATGTTGAGCCATTCCATTTATGAAACCTCATTGATTGTGGTCAACAAAGTTTTTGAATAGTTCTTAGTTTCAGTTTGTGAGTATATTACTTAGTATTTTTGCAACAATATTGGTAAGAAAGATTGGCCTGAGGTTATCATTCTTGATTGAGTCGGTGTGATTTAATTATCCTGGTGACTATGGCCTCATGAAATTAATTTGACAGTGTTCTTTCTGTTTCTATTTTGTGAATTTATGCAGTTACAATTGCCATTAGTAACTTTTTATTTTGACTCTGCCAAACCCCAAATGACAAAGACAGAGTCTTATGGATTTACTTAGTCAGCTTTAGCACAATCGCTGGACAATTACCCCTAAACATTTTTTTTAGGCTACACTGGCTATTTTCAAGCTGCATCATCCCTATGTTACTTGCTGTTCAAATTATCACCTGGGTTATTTCTGCTCCATCAGTATGTCCTCAAGGGGCAGTTCTCCAGCCAAGTGCTCCTGGTTCATCCCTTCCAATGGAGACATTCTACTCTCTTCATTTTCTTTCTCCCTCTTTCCCATTCTTTATTCTTCACAGTCCCTGCCTGATACCCCCAAGCCTGGTAACTGAAGCCCAGCTTATCCTTTTTTTTTATTTTTTATTTTTTTTGTTTCTATTTCCACTTTCAAGTTTTGAACAGTTTTATTCATTTTGTTTACCTGTCTAATAGTACTTACCTCTATTTCTTTAAGTGATGTATACATTTTCTCTTTAAAGGGCTCTATCATCTTCATAAGATTGCATTTAAGGCCATTTTCTTTGGCTTTGGCTGTTTTAGGACATTCAGAACTTGATGTAGTAATATAGCCGAACTCTGGTGATGCTATTTTTCCTGGCTCTTGCTGGCTGTATGCTTATGCTAGCCTTTAGTCACTTGATGCTAGGATGTTTCTGGGAAATCAGGCAGAGCTGTGGGCCAGAAAATGGGGTCAAGTTAGTGATCAGGTGTAATTTACTGATGTTGAGTATGCCTTAGGTGAACTTGGCATGCTGGGGATTGTGGAGGGTTGGTCTCCTCTGGTTATCCCAAGTGCCAGCAGGCTTCTGGGAATGCAGGCAAGTTATGGTCTAGAAAAATAGAAGCACATCCATATTCTTGTTACCATATCTGAATATTGACTAGGGGAAGCTTTTGCTATATAGAGCCAATATCTACATGTCATGTATCAACCCTGATTATCTTGGAATTTCATGTGCCAACCATTGTCTTTTTATGTTATTTCAAAAGCATGGGAAAAATATATATACATGCATACATATGCACATAAATATAATTTAAAAGTATATAAATATATATATTTCTGTTATTTTATAGGTATGTTATGCTTTCCAGAGAAACTCATAGAGCAAGATCAAATGGTGATGTAATAATCATAAATGTAATATGGATGAATAAATGAATAACTACTGCATTTCAGAGTCCCTCCACTGTATGGGGAATAGAAATACTACCATTTCAAATGTTTTTCTCTTCACATCTACCTTCATATGTCTTCATAATTTCTTACTTTTTATTTTCTAACTTTATCTATCTCTTGAGCTCTTTCTTCCTTTCTGCCCTTAATGTACATTGATAAATTTTATAAATTGACTAGATATATTTTTGTTTAAATGATATTTTTATATATGCTTAATTCAAAAGTTTATTTTGTGTATGTTCATTTTCTTACCCTTCTCTCTAACTCTTATTAAATTTACTCCTACCTCTCTACCCACCCAACATATTGTTCTTAAATCGATGATAAGATTCTCTGTAAAATGTCCCTAAAACATTACCAACTTGTAAATTTATACTCTGTTTTAAATTTTCACCAGTTTAGTTTAATTTAAACATTCTATAAATATTCTCCAAGAATAAAACAGTATGAAATGATATATAATTTGTTTTATCTGGTTCATTTATATGTAACAAAGGAAGTACTAAAGTAATAATACCATTTATGGATACTAATAGAAAATATAAATGAAATATTTTTGGCTTCGCTTCAACAGGATATTAAAAGAATAATCCTGATAGTAAAAAAAAAATAGTTCATTAATCTCAATACAGATGTGTACTATCTGATGAATTATCTTAACATTTTAGTAAGAACACAATAAGGAGTTTCATTGATGTAATGTCCCTTTGTAATAATCCTCTAGAAAATGAAATACAAAGACAGCCATCTTCTTAAAATAAGACAAAATATTAGCATTTTACTTTCTGTATAAATATAACACATTTGCGATTCAAGTTAAGAACAGTGTTATAATTATAATTTTGAATTCCATAGATAAACTGTTAAAAATGTAAAAGAATATTAACAAGCATCAGAGAAGTTACTGCAACTTTCATATTTGTATGTGAAATGTTTTTATAGGAACAATAATAGCAATAAAAATCAAAGAAGACTCAAGAGAATGACTACTTTGAGAGAAAAATCTAATGCAGAAACATAGTAAGATTTCTAAGAATAACTGTAATACTAATTGCTGATTGTAATTTAGTGAGAATTCACTTTTTCAAGTATTTTCCTGAATATTTTGAATATATCTCATCATACATTTTTTTTCTATATGTAAAGAAAATGGGTCCCGGAGACATTAATTCATTCTGAGTCCCTATATTTAGAAAATTAAAGAGCCTGAATTCTACTCAGGGATGTCTTAAAGCAAAGCCTGTTTTATTCATTTATTTTTATAATATAAATATTTTAAATACTTTCAAATTGGTTAATTTAAGTGTGGGATTACTTTTAATTTTTCCCTTAATTGCATTGTCGTAAAGTATAATATATATAATATTTACAACCTTAATGATTTTTCTTTTTTTATTTGATATCTTACTTATTTGCATATCAAATGTTGTCCCCTTTCCCATTTCCCCCCAGGAAACCCCCTATCCAACCCCCCCACTTCTATGAGGATTCTCCACCACCCACCCACTCCTACCTCCCCACCCTAGCATTCCCCTACACTGGGGAATCAGGCCTTCCCAGGACCAAGGGCCTCTCCTCCCATAAATGTCTGACAAGACCATTCTCTGCTACATATGCAGCTGGACCCATGGGTCTCTCCATGTGTACACTTTGGTTGGTGGTTTAGCCCCTGAGAGCTCTTGGGGTCGGATTGGTTGATATTGTTGTTCTTCCTATGGGGTTGCAAACCCTTTCAGCTCCTTCAGTCCTTTCTCTAACTAATTTTGTTAAATATATTTAAAGGCACTATGATAAAATATATTATAATAATTAAAATAAGTTTTAAATTTTAGAAAATTTTAGAAAATTAGCCATGGAAATATACAAATTCAAAATCTAGTGGAGCTGATCATAGAAGATACCAGAAGTGATTCCTTTATTCTGGAGAAAATTCAAATGATAGCCTTATGCACACACATACACACACACACATACACACACACACACACACACACACACACACACACACATATAAGCCCAAGCCTGTAGATTAATGAATGGGTGCAGAGGTACTCCATTTATAGTTTTATATTGGATTTTATTCTTATTTTAGGATGACTAAAGTTTTAGTTACTAAGAGCATTGTAAGAAAGTATTGATGAATACTTTTTTATTCAACAATCATCTGAATGATATAAGCCAATAACAAACACATCAACAGACACATATTATGGACTGTTAATATAACAGATACAGAACATTCATATCTCAGAAGTTTATAGGAAAATCTCATATATGCATCTGACAATAAGAGCAATCATATATTCACCTCTTCCAGAATTCTTGACCTACTGTGTTACAGTAACATTTTTAAGCACTGTTTCTAATTCATTTGTAAATGAAATATTTTAAAGGACACACTGGAAAATGAATCAGTTGTTATACCACTAGGGCTAGAGCAATCACAAAGCCAATGAAAAAGCAATGACATATATTTTAAGATACTTTTCCATGGAAACTTAATACAAAATATCAATATTCCTCCCCAAATCAATGTGCAATAAAATAAACTTTCTTTTACCTGGTTTACATAAGATTTTTCTGTAATGGTAATAGAGGGCTATAACAATTTGATACCTAAAATAGCCAAGAACCTAACACTTGGAATATTATCTGCTTTCTCTGAGGTCTAAAGGAAAGAGCAAAAACTTATTGAGCATAGTGACAGTGGTGGCTATTCCTAGCTGTCAACGTGAATACATCTGGAATGATATGGAGGCAACACCTGTGGTCCAAGTCTTGATGCTGGAAGGCAGAAGCTTCTGACCTGGGAATTTGATATGGGGTGACATACACTCTTGATCCAGATCTTGAAGCACAGTAGTCATGAAAAGCTTAGGTGCAAGCAAGGCTGTACACACCTTTAATCCCCCAGAACTAAGGCAAGTAGATCTCTGAGTTCAAGGCCAACCTGGAACAGAACAAGTTCCAAATCCAGATGTGGTGGTACATCATCCTTTAAAGTGGATCATATATTCTGCTGGAGGCCTACATAAGGACAATGGAAGAAGAAAGCCTCCGTCTTCTTCCCTTGCTTATACTTATTGTCAGCACATCTGTTGGAACCTACCTCTTCAAGATTCCAGCTTATACAGAAAACCAGCCTAAGAACCTACCCTCATGGGACTGAACAAGAACTAAATTCTTGGACTTTCCATTGATAGTCACCCATTGTTGGGTTAGATGGACTACAAACTGAAACAGAATAAGAAATTCTGATAATTTCCTTAATATATGCAGACATTTCATAAGATCTGACTAGTCATAATGGCAACTGATACAATGGTCTACCTCCTCAGGATGGCTAGGCTGCCTACTACCTCATTCTAAAAGAAAATAAACATGTAGTGTCAGCCTCTAAATTTGGAAACCGTAGAGGTCAAACAACAATACCAACCACAATGTTATGAGACTTTTTTTCTGGGAAGAGAAGCAAATGTCTACTCACTTCAACAACAGAAAAAAAAGGAAGTAGTACTACAGTGTATTGATTGGAGAACCAATAAAATCGCTGAAATTGCTTATAGGAAATAGCATAATGTATGGACCAGATACAAAATTAGAGAGTAACTCTCTTTCTCAGGAATTGTTCACTGTCTATACATTCTTGAATACAGTTAGGGTTTCAGGAGTTCCCCGCCTCCATTATAGGAAGTAAATGGGCCCAATCTTGTACAAGTTTCCAGCACCTAATCCTAGCTGCTGCCAGTTGAAAGGGCAATGGGCACATCATACACAAAAGATAGCGTGACACACAGCACTCATGCTAGAAAGCCAAAGCAGTTGTGAGAATTGGGGATGAATGAACACACATAACTCCAATATAATGCTATATATGCTCAATGAAGAGGCACCTCCCTGAAGCAAAGAATTACCCAGAACTAATTGTTTATTTTGTTGAGACTTAAACAATTTGATTTAATCCCCTCTTATGGGCATTGAGGAAAACCCAGTAGTTGAGGTCAACTGCAGTTCTCTTGCTTTACACCTGAACAGAGATAATGAGTTTTTATGAATACATTTACCTGAAAGGAACACATATAACATTAGTTAGTGTCTGATGCTCGATTCATAGATGTTGTTTCTGTGAATTGTTCTGAGATTGAGATATATATATATATATATATATATATATGGAGAGCTATGCAGGTAGCGCCTGTCGAGCATGTATATTCCTTAGATGCTATGCATGGGAAAATAGGTTTCTATTCTGATTATCCTATGCACACACAGGTATTTTATCCCACTCTTTCCACAAACTGTCTCAACAAATGCCTTTTGTTATAGTGAAAGAAAAGAAAATAATATCTTAGTTTTAATATCTAGCATGCCTCTTGTTCCTGTGCCCAGAATAGGAAGAAAGTTTAATTCTAACTCAATCCAAATTCTAATTAAAACAACTTTATAATGCCCTATTAGTGTGATGGAAAAAAAAGGGAAGAATAAAAGACCAAACTGACAGTTTTTCTTCCTCATTTTAAATAATTTGCTGTCGTTATAGTACCTTAGCTGTGAGATACAACATTTTATAACAACTTTGGGAAAAACTCTCATGTTATACATGATACTCATTGGTGTCTGTGCTGAAAAACACACAGCACAGAAAATGCTTAATTAGTGTGCATATTTGAATTTACGTAGCACTATGTGTAATTGAATAGTGGATATTTTAGAGAGAGAAATGTTGCATGGGAGTTTATGGTAAATAAATGCTTTACATTTTGTAATTAAGTAGAGTAATTGCTTTTTTTCCCTATTTAAGATTATGACTTACAAGGTTATACCTATGTGTTATTATTCATTTTCCAAAAATGACTTTACAAAATAACAAACTAATCTATATAAGCATTTGGACCTCTAAACTCCCAAAATATGTTTATAAACAAAAGGTACACACCTATATGTACATGTTTAATTCATGAGACGTGTTAAGATATAACGGATTTGTGTATGTTTATAAAATGTAAATTTCAAGTATTTAATTCGGCTTGTAGATGTTCTGGTAGACAATTCTGCACTCAGTTAAATTTACTCTCGATATAATACATAAAACCATGACAGTTGCATTTAAGGAATGGCATAATATTTTTGTTCTGAAAATTTGTACATTTTTCTCTAGCTATTTTGGATTGTATATTATATTATATTTATTTTATGCAATAACACATTAAGAAGTAGTATTCCTTTGTCAAGGTGACATAATGCCAGTACTCATGTCCCTATTAACCTAACCTATTGGTCCCACATTCTAGTAGTCACTATTCTGCTCTTCAAGTATATGAGATCATCTCCTTAGATTGATCATATGAGAATGATCACATGGTATTTCTTCTGCCCTGGCTTATTTCACTTAACCTACAATTATATCATGTTATTACAGATGATAAGATTTCAGTATTTTTAGGACTGAATAGCTGTCAAGGGTGTACTTTACCAATTTCTACGTCAAAGTCTGCTGGGGTTTTGAGAAGTGTTTGAATCCAAATATAAACAGTTACATTCAATCTATGGCTGTGGAATATTTGAATTTATTTAAGACTTATTTCTCTGCAGAATACTAAGTCTATACTTAGTATTAAATCCATGTAGATATCATACTTAGTACTTATAATACATATACCTCAGATTTTGATGCTATGTTCAGCAAAATTTCATAATTTTATGCCATTTTCAAGAGCATACTTTATTTAAATCAGTGACTGAATTTTGCTGGTGGCTTCAGTTCTTGATTTTTCTGTCAGTATAAAGATGTATGTTATTTCCTTTAGACTTGAGTTGTATAGTATTTATTTGTCTTATATTCTACTAATAACATTGCTGTCATATTTGTTGCCATACCTATTGGTGCAAATTACCATGCTATCGGCAAAGAAAGATAACTACATTCTTTCCTCTCAGAATAACAACAACTACAAAACAAATGAACAAAAACAAAACAAACAAAAAAGACTTCATTACTCAAGCATGGATTTGGAAAGAATATTTTCTTTGTTTCTGGTTTAAGGGGCTATGAACCCTTGTTTGACTAAATGTATCTGCAACATTTTTGTAGGTTTTCTCCTTTCAAATTTTGTTATTGTATTCTACTTCTAGTTTAGAAATGTTTAAAATCAATGATGGTTCTAACTTGGTCTATGATATTTGGAAATGGTCCTGTGTTTATTTCCCTTTTGAGAACTGACTAAATTTCGATGACTGATATGTGAATATTCTATTAACCTCAACTTCTAAGACAAGCTTCACTTACTACTAATGCTGTGTGTATACTCTCAGATTCAGTTCCCTGTATTCATTTTTGTGTATATGTTCATAAATGACATTTCCTGTTCTTTCCCAATTGCTTTTCGTATAACACCTTTATTTGGAACCATTTGGTTTATTTGCATGGGAAGAGAATGTCTTGCTGTATACTTCAAGCTGGCTTAAAGTTTGTGATTTACCTGCATCAGTCTCCTGAGTCCTAAGATTATAGGTGTACATCACCACACTAAGCATGTTTAGTTTTGCTTCATGGTATCGTGAAAGCTACTCCTCAGGAGGGTGTTTCCAGGTCAGACCCTGCATAAAACCTCTGAGTTTTGTATATAAGGTACATGGTATTCAGGAGAGCAAGGCAAGCTAGTTGAGGTTACTTGGATTCCCTTCTTTAATGCTCAAAAGGCAGTTCCTCATGACATGTGTTGTGATTTTTATTAGATGATCTGTGGCTCCTGGGAGTAGCATTGGAGACTAGGCCTGATAGACACATCTACAATACAACTATACCAGCTAAAACTCAGGAAACATTTCTAAAGAGGAAGAAGAAAGACTGTAAGTCCAGACGATTAAGGAAGTTGTTGGGAGACCGAGTATTGTAGTTGTGTCAGAAGGTATACCCATAAAATCTCATCAACATGGTTGCCTGTACATGAACTGTACAAGGAAGACAAAACAGGCATGTTAACATTCTTTAGTTGTTTGTACGGATTCGTATAGCTGGACGCCTGGCTCAGTTTTGGCTATGAAAGAAATGAAAATCCTTTGGGTTTGTAGACACATGGTATATATTCAGAACCTTCTGTTGCAGAGACATTAACCCCTAATCACAGTAAAATTGAGATTCAAAGGCAGAGAGGGAAACAGGAAGTCTTTCTGTAGGGATAGATCAGCAGGCTTTGGGTGCATGCTACATGGACTCAATTGACCAAAGGGGTTGAGAGTGTTTTGCAGAGAACTCTTTTGGCTTTCTCCAGCTTGAACAAAAAGAAGCAAAGGTAAAATATAAATAGTAAAAACTCTAACCTAGAGCTTTGACATTGTGAGAAAATTGCCTTAAAATCTTTGAACTGACTTCCCTTTATGAACACTGAAGAGGTTTATGGTCTAGTCCTGCGATTTGAAATGAACAGGCCCAAGTTTACTTTCTCATTGCATAGCTGCCTACTGTAAGGCAAGTGGGAACAATTTCAGCTGGAATAGAACAAGGGTAATGTCAAAAGTTTCATAAAAATCAAAAGTGTTGTTAGTTTGTGTCTGTGTCTGTAAATGCAGTACTGAGGATGGAAAACGCTTTATGGACTGGATTATCTTCCCTGAACCAGTAAGAGATTCTCTATGGTTTTGCCTTTCAGAGACCTTTAAATTCACTTATATTTCTATATGATACGTGCAGAGGGGCACAGTGAAAACAACACTTTTTGACCTCTTCATGGTTCTGGGCATCATCCTTATCAGAGATAATGCTAGAATGCAGGTACAGCATTTTCTCCACCTTCTCATATTAACTTTGGACAGTCGCACTGGCCACTGCAATGATGTTCCTTAGTAAAGACTTTGTTCATAGTGTCAGACATTTAGTACTGTGTAAACATTTTCCACACTATTTCAGACATGAAATTTCAACAAAATATCCTTTTATAGACAGAAAGATAACAGGTGAATTAATATTATATATGCACACATATAATTTGCTAAAAATGATGTTGTGTGGTTCCACCCTGCACAAAATAACTCAGGGTGTCAGAGGATAGGCCTCTTTAGTGAATGTTTTATAAAGCACTACAGGCAACACTTATGTGTATAAATGGTGACAAAAGCCACTTCCCTAAAGCTAGCCTCAATGCAAAGGGAGAGCTTCAAGCTGAGGAGGTAATCCCCTCCCCCTTCTGCACACATTCAGGAATCAGTGGCTCTGTGCTTAGGATGATTCTCTTAACAAGGATTAGGAATAATCGCTGTGTTTTAAATGTGAAATGCTCAGGTCTTGCCAGGGATTTGAATACATTGAGCTTTATTAGGACTGATGAAATGAGGATCCTTGCTTCCCCAAAGAACAGTTTAAGCCTGAGCATAAAATAAATCAAAGGGAATTCTAGCCTTGGAATCTGCAGATGCCATTAATTAGCAGAGGAGGCATTTGGCATTTGCATTCAGCTAGAATCTCCACTTGGGGAAAGTGACATTTGATATGCAGAATGTTGGCCTTGAAAAAAGCAAGATTATTGTGTGTAAGGGTACCAAAGTGCAAGAAAATAACAGGTAAGAGCCTCAGCCTCATTCCTCTAAACATAAAATCCCATCCCACAGATTTCAAATTAAAATCGAAAAACAAAAGGGACAGAGTTACACCAAACTGAAGAGAATCTATTCTATTATAGAATGAATGGTGTTTGAAAAACTAGAAATGATAAATATTTAAAATATATAGTATTCTAATGATAATTTCAGGAAAAAGGTATATAGAATCATTTACTTGAAATAAGACTCTCTATTAAGTCAATCAAGTCTTGTGGTCTGAAAACAAACAGTTAAGTAACAGGATGGTGATACATTTCTATCCCATGCAAATGAACAATGTTTATATGTACACATGCATGCATTTGTTTATATATATATATATATGCATGTACATCCTGTCCATAAATTTGTTTACCTATAAATTTAAATGTGTGGAATTATACATAAATAATAATCATGAATAGATATTCATTCATGTTCAGTTTTGCATATATGGACCTTTTCCCATAGTTATTAAATTACAATTCTTTCCACAGAAGTTTTTCAAAAATATGAGAATATATAAGAAGTCTAAATTTTTTTTTAATAATTGGGAAACTGTGTTCAAAACCTATTACAAGACACAATAATTTTTTCTGAGATTAAATAATTTAAATGTTTATAGGATAGCATTCATGAGACATTCTCAAAAGTAGAAATAACTTGAGACACCACACATTCTTCATACCTTTTTTCAAGTCTTTAATCAAGTCCCCAGTTGCAAAGTATATTAGACTGTGTGTTGTAATGGCTAGAAATTGCATTTTAATTTCTCTATAAGCTTAGATCTATTGCATAAATCTTTGGAAGATGTGATGTGTCTGTGTGTACTCCAACTTGCATGGAAAATATTTTATGGACTGAATTATCTCCCCTGTCCCAGTGATAAATTATCTATGGTTTTGCTTTTCAGAGATCTTTAAGCTCGTTTCTAGCTCTATATGACATGTGGGGAGGGGCACAGTGGAAACAGCACTTTTTGACCTCTACTTGGTTATGGGCATCATCCTCATCAGAGAGAATGCTAGAATTAAGGTACAGCATTTTCTCTACCTTCCCATATTAACTCATGTTCACTGTAACTTTCCACTAGCCAATGCAATGGTGTTCCTTACTGAAGACTTTGGTCCTAGTATTAGACATTTAATACTGTGTAAACATTTTCTACAGTATTTCAGACAGGATATTTCAACAATTTGTCCTTTTATAGAAAGAAAGATAACAGGTGAATCTTTATTATATATACACACTTATAAATGCATATATGTGGCATATAAGATGTGGGTATGCACATTTACATATTTTAATACATCTGTTTGTAGAATTATTAATGTTTACATATTTAAGTATGTGTGTATTATATACCAATGGCCACTGTTTCTTATAATGAGGAAAATATATGGCATACAGGATCTATAAGTAACCACCTTTAAGATTCTTGACAAAATAAAGAATAAATAAAAGTAATAATTTTGGAAGTTTATGTTTAGAAGAATCTGAGCTTTTTAAAAACTTAGAGATCTTTTGCTTTGTGTTAAGGTCTCTAATTTTTATTTACTTGAGTATGCAAATTTGACTCAATAGTTTATACTTTTTGTTTGGCTCTTCTATTTTGTTTGTCTTGTCTTATTCTGGTTTATTTTACTACTACTACTACTATTACTACTACTACTATTACTACTACTACTACTACTATTACTACTACTACTACTTTTGTTGTTGTTGTTTTAGTTGTTATATGCTTATTTTTAACTTTTATGAGAAAGAGAAAGAAAGAATATAGATTTGGATATGTGAAGAAGAGGGGAAGGTCTAGGAGGAGTTGGGGAGAGAAACTTTTCAAACTATGTTTTGCAAAAAAAGAGTAATTCTCAACAAATAAATAAGCAGTATATCTAATATGAATCTATGATAAAATGTCAGAAATGTAAATGCATAATATCAGTCAATTTAATAATATCTGTTATAGAAAGTAAGGGCACAAACCAAGCAATAGGTGTATGTGACTTGTAACAATACAGAAATGTCAATACATGGTTCTTCAGCCAGTGTCTTGCTTTGTTTTATGCCAATTTGACACATTTTAGAGTCATCAAAGAGGAAGGAGGCTCGATTGAGAACATGTCCCCATAAGATGGACTGTAGGCAAGTCTGTTAGGCATTTTCCTAATTGGTAATTGATAAAGGAGGGCTCAGCCCATTGTTGGTGGAGTCATCTATGGGCTGATTGTTCTGGATTCCATAAGAAAGCGACTGAGAAGGCTTGATGCCTCAGTGTAGGGGAATGCCAGTGAAGGAAAGGGGGAGTGTATGGGTTGGTGAGGAGGGGGAAGAGAGTTGGGATAGAGGGTTTTTTGAAGGGGAAATGAGTAAAGGGGATGACATTTGAAATGTAAATAAGGAAAATATCTAATAAAAAAAATTAAGAAAAAAAAAAAGCAGGCTGAGCAAGTCATGTGAAGCAAGGCATTAAGCAGCACCTTCCATGACTTCTTTATCAGCATTTGCCTTCAGGATCAGCTCCTGCCCTATTGGTCTTACACTGTTTAAGTTCGTGTACAAGATTTCTTCAATGATGGACTACAATGGGGAAGGTAAGTCAAGTAAACCTTTTACTTTCTAACTTGCTTTTTGGTCATGCTGTTTCCATTCAGTAACGGTGTCTCTAACAAAGACAGCCAGAACTTTGTGGGAACTGTAAAGTCTGGATGCTGGAGGTACTATAGAAAATGAATGGAAACAGAAACAGAAGGAATATGCTAGCAGTGCTCAGAAAGATCAGGACATTAGAAGGTTAGAGATGAGACTGAGCTAAATAACTGAAGGGAAATCGGGAAATGACAGTTTCTAATTATAAAGCATGAGGCTGGAACTAAGCAGTAATGTAGGTGAAGGAGAAAAGAGGCATTCATGGTAAATCTTGCTCAATATAGTAAATATCATGTGTTGGGCTCAGAGAATCTTAGGAGAGAATGGACTGGTTTGTGGTTAAAGATGACTGGTTTGTGGTTCCTATGAATAGTCTCTAGAGTGAGGAAAGGTAGGTGTTTTACAGGGAAAGAATTCCAAGGATCAAGAAAGAAAAATCATTATGATTTGCAGAATATGTTTATGTACCTGTGAGAGGGCAGGTGAAATACTGAGTGAAAGTTTTGAGATTTCAAGAATGCTGACAATGTAAGAGAAAGAAATAAGTTTGGGAGGGAAAGAAAAGGTGATTTAAAAATAAAGCATTCTAGTTTCAAGAGAGAATATGTGAACCCATGAAGATAATGATTGATACCTGCAAGTCCCACTTGGGGATTACTTTAGTAATCAGATACAAAGAGCCTACAGGGGAAGCCGGTTGTTCCACTAGCTTACATAGTCAATCATAAGCTTGACATTTAGTTTCGTTCAGCCTTACTTAGAATTTCCCTTGTAAAATAAAGTACAATTTGCTGGGCTCTTATAAAGATCAAATGAGATCATGTCTATGAAATTATTCTTTAAACTCAATATTTTTCCTTCAGTGAGACCATGTTGTCGTTAGATTAAACCTACCTCTGGCAGGATTCCATCTTTTATTAACCTTTCCTGTTCCAGATAGTCTATGAGAAAAATAAGAAAAATAAACACAAAGTAAAATACTGGCAAAGAGGATAAAACTTAACTTTTAGGTCTAGTTTTGAAAAATCTATGCTCTCCTTTCCAAATAATACAATTTCTATCTGAATGAAAAACAGTGAATAACTATGGGCCTATAACTGAGGACTGAAATATTAAAATTACAAAAATCCAAATCAAGGTACCAATATTTATAGCAGTTAGTGAATACTATGAATATGACAAAAATTGATAGAACACTTCTATGTGGCAGGTCTCTGTTTCTGTAAGCTGTTTCTGTAAAACCAACTTAGAGTTAGTGAAAAAAAAAAAACCTTGCACTTTAGATTGTAAGCTGTTGTTTTACTGTTCTCTGACGTTGTCCCAGAGGAAGGCATGTTACATTTCTTGAGAAAAGAGCCCATAAAACACAGGAAGCTGCAGAATGTCCTTTGGGAAATGTGCAAGGAGCTAATCCTTATGGGAGAAAAACCTCTGTCTTGGCAAAGGAAGACTATACAAGAAAGAGCAGAAGTCAGGGACAGAGTTATTGGAATAAAAAACAGGAGCTGAGCTAGGATGGCTTTTTCAAGTAGGACAAAGACTACACATCAGCATAAACATTGGGCATAAACATTGGGCATCAAAGGAGAGGGGTTCGTATGATTGAAGACAATATAATAAAATGTTACTTTTTCTTTAAAATAAATTGAAATTTATTTTCCTTCTCGTGCTTTATAATCAATTTCATAAATTCATTAATACATTCAAATTTGGAAGAAAATTAGGGGAACAGTTGAGAAGAGAAGCAAAAAGAAGCATATCTAAAATGAAAAAATATGTAAAATAAGCAAAGAACTTTAAGTTTTAAATGATTCTGTACGAGTAGGCACATGAGGTACTAGACTCATGAGTTAGTCAAGAAAATATTAAAACAAGATAAAGTTAATCATATTATATATATTGAAGGTAAATTGACAAATGAAAATTAATTCAGTAAATGATATATGAAATATCGCCAATCTTTCTTTTTTTTATTTTAATGTTAGGTCTCTAAACAAGTATGGAAGAAAAACACCAAACTGGTCCAGTCCATGGGTAGAAAGAAATGCTTATTTGGAAAATCAAACTAACACAATTTCTCACTGTAATAGAGAGCAACAACTTGGCAGGAAAACAATCAGACTTAATATGGTAGTTACCAAGGAAGGAGTCTCTGATTTGATGGAGGCTGTTGGATTAAGCCTCCATCAAATTGGACCTAGATGCTCTTGAGGACGGTAGTTGACTTTGGGGGTCTTTAAGGGAGGTAGTAATTTTCCTAGGGAACAGAACCTGATTACAAAGGATTCCTGAAGAATGTTGGCTTTAGGTTCTGTTTGCCCAACAACAATACTTCTGTTTATCTGATCAGAGTCCTTCTGTTGGAACATTGTCTTTGACACTGCCATTCTGGACCTGTTGTATCTATAACAGCTATATTTCACTAAAAATAAATTCATACTTAGTTATATTTTAAAAGACCATTGCTGTATTAAAACTGTGATGCTATTTATAAAATATATGATTAATAGAATCTTAACAAAGAGTTGGCTGCATGGCTGAGCAGATCATGTCACCTGTCACCAAGCACAACTGCTTGAGTTTAACGCCTGATCCCACTGGTTCCTGAAAGGTGTCCTCTGATCACCAAACCTACACCATATAGCATGTACATGTGCAAAGATACATAGTAGATACAATCATATGGAAGAATGTCATACATTGAAAATCTATATAAAAATTGCAAGAATCAATAAAACATATGAAAAAATTAAATTAAAATAAAATTATAGAGCAAGAGTATTTAGAAAAGTTTGAGATTGCAATCTTTATAATATTTCAATTTAAAACTTTTCAAAGGCTTGACAATTTATATAACAGTTCTAAATTTTGTTTTCTTGTCTATAGAATGAGACTCTTATTTCTACCTAAACATAAGAGTATTGTAAAGATTCATGTTATATATTAAGTGTTAAGGCCAGAGGCTATTATTGGGAAAAACTGTTTCTGTGGAACATTGTTTTAAGGGCATCATGAAGTACAAAAAACATATTCATATAAATTTACATATAAAAATAAAAACTATATAATACATAAAATTTATAAATAAAAAATTAAGAATATAATATATAGTATATGTTTATATACACAGTATATTATATATGTTATATATGATACTCTATGATATATAATGTATAATGTATAACTTGTAATATAAAATATATAAAACATGATAAATAATAGTATATACTTCATTTATCTGTTGTTTATTTACTATATATTGCATTTATAGTGAATATAATATGTAATACTATATGTAGTAAGTAAAGCCAATATTATATAGAGAGATATATGAAGACGAGAGATAAGCAAATACATATCTACTAAGTAACGAACCAACAAAAATAAGAATTCATCCTTGATTACCAAATTATAAATATGTATAAATTTAAAATGGTGCTGATCATGGGTACCAACCAGATGTATTGACTTGTATAAACACATAAACTGGTTAGGAAAGGAGGCCTAGGTATGTTCTACACAGAGTATAGAAATCCTTAGGACTCTTCATAAAGAACAGCAAATCAGGTGTTTGTACAATGCTTTTAAAGCTGAGGTAGTTTAAAGAGACAATTTGCAAAGCTGGGATATATCCATGTCTTGTTTTACACTTTTGATTTTATCCTTATAGTTTCATAGCTTTATGAAAATTTATTTACAGGTCTTTTGTGTCTTATGCCAAGCCTTTTCTTTGAATACTGCCACACCATCAAAGTTCTTGCTTTCCTTTGCTCAGAGATAGGGCGAAGGTCAGAAAGCCTAGGAGATGCAAGTTCTCATGCACATGCTACTCTCTCTTAATGTGGAGGACAAGGCATGGAAACAGAGATTACATATGAAAATTATAGATTTAAGCTTACTATGTATTTCTCACAGTTCTCCTATACTTTCTCTATGTCGCAAACAGTGATATCACACATTTCAGCTTAGACTCCTAATGGGATAACAAGTAAGGGCACATGAAGTCTTCATGGTCTGTCAGTGAAAGACAAATCATGATGAGAAGACATTATAATGCTGGGGCTCACTTTATAACATTGTATCTCAGCCTAAGCTCACCCATGCAGATGTGGTGGTGGCTTACTGAAAGCAAAGTAAGGAGTGCACAGTCACAGGTCTGGAAGAAAAAGCTGGTCAAAGAATAAAAAACTAGAAAGAGCTGTGGAGAAGGAGCAAAGCTCTCATTTCAGGGTTGAACCCTCTACCCCTTAACTCCCTAGCCTCTTAAGTAGAAACCTAGGTAATAAAAGGAATAATTTCATTTTCCTTAATGAGTTATTTTGTTTCATGTAATGGATACTTTAAACAACTAAACAGTTCATGTTCCATTTCTATTTTTAATAGTAAAACCTTGAGAGACAAATTTTAAAATGCCTGTAGTGGGGTTTTTAGGCTTTCTATTTCCATATTGCCTTCATTTCCATCTTCATTTTATATTCCATTCTGCTCTCCTTTAACTTTTCTCTTCAAAAAATTAGCTTCACATATAGTTTAAGGTAGATACAAGCTGTTTTCTATAGGGTCTCTATTGATGCAGTAAATTTTAAGGATAAAATGAAATGTGAAAATAAAGTATATGATTAACAAACACCCCCTGTATGGTATATGTTCTTTCAATATATGTAATGTTATTTGAGACTACATAGACTAATTACTGTACCAATTAACCGGAGAGGGAACTGTATGTTCATAGAAGTTTGTCCATGGTGTTTAGAGAGACAGCAGAAGCAGAACAATCAATTATATTCATTTCATTTTAATTATATTGTTGTGATTCTAAATAGCTTAGACCTTTACTACAAATTTAAAGGTGTTTCTAGTTGATAGTTTATAATGGTAGTAAACTCATATAATAATAGCTGAGAATGATAAGATATGTTAGAACAAGTTATATTGTTTTTCTTCCTCACTCTTCATTGTAATATAGCTTTAAATAAAAGCTCTTTAACATCATATGCAATCCATCATTAGCTCCTTAGAAAACTAAAAATTCTTGGGCACTACTCACATGCACACAGTGCTTTGATCATAAAATTTCAAAGCCATGCCAAGTCTTCCTCTGATTGCATGGCATACAGCCTTTAGTAGCTTTTATTTTGGTCTTTATGCAAATAAACAATGGCATGTAACTGGAAAGCAAATGAAAGATCAAAGTCTTTATGAGCATGCCAAAGCAAATCGTTGTTTATCCTTGTTCCTATCACCCCATTCTTAATTCCTCACAGAGATAGAAACAAGGACATGGAATAAGCATCATTAAATTAGACGACAGATAGAACTAGCAAACAGATAGCTAGTGTAAGAAAACTTGCATAAAATTTCAGGAGATCCAAATCTTCATTGATGTAATTCAATTTGGTAGTTAGCACTCATTGAGTTTTACATGTCATCATTTTATGCAGCATTGTGCACAGTAGTTATTCAACCGTATTTGTTTCTACAATAGTGTGAAGAAAACACCATTATTAATGGTTTGGTACAAATGAGGAAGCGCAGTGGGAGATATAATTTTCCTGTCAAGAATAGTGTATTCATAAATGTCTTTATTGTAACTCCACTACAGTCATATGAGAATCTAAGAAATTATGATTTCTATTCTACCAGAACTCAGAGAAAATGCCATGTTCTTGTGATAATGATTAATATATAGTAATAGTTATCAATATTACCTCAAGATAAATAAATTAAATATAGTTTGAAATCCATTTATCTATCATACTTGAGATTAGAAGTTTTTACAATTTTAGAGCTTCATGGATTTAAGAATATTAACATAGATTCATGTAGCCTTACTAGAAAAAGCAGCAAACCTTAAAAGTACAAGATTCAAAACATTTCTTTACCACAGTGGTACTCTGAACATTTCAGATTTTGGAATGTTGATATTTCAGATTTTTTGGATTTGGAGTCCTCACCCAATGATAGGCTCACTGTTGCTACTTTTCTGAATGATATTTGCAAATTACAGCCTTCAAGAAGTGTTCAGTTCACATTTACCCTGCTCTTCATTAACATAGGAAACCTATCATTTTCCCCAACTCATTCCTTTTCTGCAGCACATGATTAAATTCATGAGTTTCGCAAATGTGGACTTGGACAAAAGTTTACATTTCTTGGTGAACAGTTAAAATGACCAGTCTTGCTCAACAAGATTTGCAGTGGTTGTCTTGGATTTTGTAAGTTAAGGCAGTTACTTTCCTTTGCTAAGAAGTTTTGTTTAGGGATGATTTACAAGAATAGTACACTTGGATGGTTTTTTCTAAAAACATAGTTTTAGCAATACTTTTTCTCTTTTCTGTCTTTCTCCCTCCTTTCTTCCTAACACTGATTACTGCTGTCAAGAATTCTGTAAACAGGGTTAAAAGATATATGATAATCAAGAGAGTATGGTATTGCAAAAGAACAGACACAAATGTAAATGAACAGTATAAATAACTCATGAATAGAGGATAATAAATGGGGTCAATTTGTCTTTCCAAGAGAATCAAAGATAGCTAAATAGGGCAAAGTACCTAAGCAACAACTCGGCGGGAAGTGCTGAATATCAACAGGAGAGAAAAACTAGAGGTGTACATATTACATCTTAAATTAACTCTAAATTAGTCATAAATTTATATGTAAAATGCAAAACTATAAAACTCCTAGGTGCTAAAACAGATGAAGCCTAGATTATCTTGTAAGACATGAAAACATTTTAGATATAATATCATAGATATAATATACAAAAAAAGGTTGATGTACTATAGTTTATTAAAGTTAAAATCTTCTACTTTAATTAAGGGAATGTCAAAGGATGAGAAGATAAGCCAAAGTTGAGAGAAACCACTTGAAGAATACACTATTGTGAAAGTACTATTGTTCTATCTATGCAAATGACTTCTAATACTTGATAAGGGGAAATACAACTCAATCAATTGATGCAGCACATTCGAAGACACCTTTCCAAATATGATTAAAAAATGGCTGACAAACACACAATATATCAGCCCACATGAGAGACCTTCAGAGAAGGATAGGTGAGATGAATTTGTGAAGCAAAGAGTTTTCAGGTATCGAAATCTTCTTGAAAATAGACTGATGGACACATGGCATTACATATTTGTACACACTCATTGCTATATACTCAACAACAGAGACCCCTAATGTTAATAGTAAACTATGCTTGATAATGAGATGCAAGATAATGATGCCACTAAATTTATGGTATTAAAGATTCCATGCTCTTGGGCAGGATACATTTATGATGACTAGAATATATGAAAAGTCTCTAGACATTCATTCTAACTTTGCTATGAACTTAAAAATTATTCATTTTTAAGAGTAATATAAAAACATAACTGAGGTATGGAAGAAGCAAGAAGAATACTAAGATCATAATGACATCATTTGGTAACTGTTTCCCCAATCCTCATTGTCCTCTGCTTTGTGAAATCCCTTTGTAGCACAGTCTACTTCATCATTGAGTTTGACATATGTTTTCACTTATATCTTTCTTTTCTGTGAGCCCTACCAAAGCTGATGACCATGGAACAGTGGCAGGTTAAAAGTCCCCATGCTTTCAAATGTATGATCCTGAGAAAACTATTTATCCTCTCACTTTCAATTTTATATTCTATAAAAGGGATTTTACCTACTTGGCAAGGATGAAATAAAAGATCACTAGAAAACATTTTGTACCATACCTACTTCTTAATAAATAGATATCATATTTAATTTGAGGCAAAACAATTTCAACTCTTCTAATTTCTAAGTAAGTCCACATTGTTCCAGCCACATTTGTACTTCTGCCAATGATTTTGGCACAAGAAAGTCCTCTTTAGTTAAATTTTTAATTTGGCAAAAAAAATAAAGAAAGAAAGAAAGAAAGAAAAGAAGAGAACTAAATTTGCTTGTATCTCCTCTAAAATATTTCTTTTCAGGAAACATTGCTGCTTCTTGGACTATGTGTTCTTGTGGCACCTAAAACAAGATTATTCATAGAATGACAGCTTCAAAAAAATTGATACTTTATAAATAAATATGCAGTATGAGAACATTGTATGAATAAATAAATTGGAGAGGTATTCAGGCAAAATCATAATTTGCCCAACAGTATAAATTAGGAACCACCATACAGATGAGTTTTGGTCATTTATCAACTGGAGATTCCTAGTCACAATTGGAAGAATATAAGAAAGATGAATATATTTTTAGGAGTTACTAAATATGTATGTATGTGTGTGTGCGTGTATTAAATGTGATATAATATTTTTGAAATACATTTTGAATTCACAGAACAATTATTTCTTATTTACCCAATATCATCAGTTTATTAAGCCATAAACTTTTTGTTGATAATTATTGATTAATTATTAATTAATATAAACAAATTATATTAATTTCTGCTTTGTAAAGCAGAATTTTCCCAATCAGTGAAACTTACTTTAGGGAAATATGTAAATGGGTAAATTATATCAAATCTAAGTCCATCTTCCTTCAAATTTTTATTCTAGGCTTCATTTAAATGGTTTAAATTTTTGTCAATTTATTGACAATGTGAAGAATTCTGTCCTAAAAGAATTATATCATTTAGATAAAAAGTATTTTTGTTAAAAATCCATTTAATTTTTACTCATTCTTAAAATCTGGTATATAAGAATCATTAGTACTTCTTTGTGATGAAGAAATTAAGATCTTAGGCTAAAATATAATAACAACATATAAAAATATCAGATTTTACCAAATCAGAGAACAAGAAAATGAGCCAAATATCTCTCCTACTTCAAGCAACAATCAAAAAGTATTTTGATCAAAAATAACTCAATCACAAAATAATACAAATGGTATACACTCACTGATAAGTGGATACTGGCCCAAAAGCTCAGAATGCCCAAGATACAATTCAGATACCACATGAAATTCAAGAAGAAAGAAGACCAAATTGTGGATGCTTCAGTTCTTCTTAGAAGAGGGCACAAAATACTCAGGGATAGAAATATGAAGGCAAAGTGTAGATCAGAGACTGATGGAAAGGCCATCCAGAGACTGTCTCACAAAGTGATTCATCCCATATACAATCACCAAACCAAGACACTATTGTGGATGCTAAGAAGTGCTTTGCTGATAGGAGTCTGATATAGCTGTCTCTGAGAGGTTCTTCCAGACCCTGACAAATACAGAGGGAGGTACATGAAGCCAACCATTGGACTAAGTGCAGGTCCCCAATGGAAGAGATGGAGAAGGGACTAAAGGAGTTGAAGGGGTTTGTAACCCTATAAGAAGAACAACAATATCAACCAACCAGACTCCCCTCCCCTAGAACTCCCAAGGACTAAACCACCACCAAGAGTACACATGGAGCAGCTCATGGCTCCATCAGAGGATGGCCTTGTCAGGCATCAATGGGAGGAGGGGCCCATGGCCTGTGAGGCTAGATGCACCATTGTAGAGGAACACTAGGGCAGGGACATGGGAGTGAGTGGGTGGGCAGAGGAGAACCCTCAGAGAACCAGGGGGAGTGGAGATGGTTAGGGAAGTTCTGGAGGGGAACTGGGAAAGGAGATAACACTTGAAATGTAAATAAAGAAAATACTTTTCAAAACAAGGAAAAATAACTGGAAAATCTAGATGAAATGGATGGTTTTCTAGACAGATACAACATATCAAAGTTAAAACAGGAGCAGGTAAACTATCAAAACAGGACAATATTACATAAGGAAATAGAAGTCATGAAAAATCTTCCCCCCGCCCCAAAAAAATCCTTGGCCCAGACGGATTTAGTGCAGAATTCACCTGACTTTCAAAGAAGACCTAAGACTGATATTCTTCAAACTATTTCATAAAATCGAAACAGAAGGAACACTACCTAAGTCATTCTATGAAGCCACAATTACACTGATACTTAAACTGCACAAGGACCCAAAGAAAAAAGAGAACTTAGACCAATCTCATGAATAGTGATGCAAAAGTACTCAATAAAATTCTTGCAAATGGAATCCCAGAACATATTAAAACCATCATTCACCATGATCAAGGAGGCTTCATCTGAGGGATGCAAGGTTAGTTCAATATATGAAAATCCAATAACATAATCTACTATGTAAACAAACTAAAAAAAAATCCCATGATCATCTTCTTAGATGCAGAAAAACATTTGACAAAATACAACACTTCATGTTAAAAGTACTGGAGAGATCAGGAATTCAAAGCCCATACCTAAACATAATAAAAGCAATTTATTGCAAACAAACAGCCAATATCAAATTAAATGAAGAGATTACAAAGCAATCCCACTAAATTCAGGGACAAGTCAAGGATGCCCACTCTTCTCACATCTATTCAATATAGTACTCAAAATGCTAGATAGAATAATAAGACAACAAAAATACATCAAGGAGTACAAATTGACAAAGAAGAAATAAAGGTATCACTATTTACAGATGACATGATAGTATACATAAGTGACTCCAAAAATTCTACCAGAGAACTTCTCCAGCTGATAAACAACTTCAGCAAAGTGGCCAGATATAAAATTAACTTAAATAAATCAGTCGCCTTCCTTTATACAAATGATAAACAAGCTGAGAAGAAAATTAGGGAAAGGACTCTCCTCACAATAGCCATAAATATTATAAAATATCTTGGGATAACTATAACCAAACAAGTGAAAAATCTGTATGACAATACCTTCAAGTCCCTCAAGAAAGAAATCACAGAAGATCTCAGAAAATGGAGAGATGAATCATGCTCATGGATAGCAGAATTAACATAGTAAAAATGGCCATCCTACCAAAGGCAATCTAGAGATTCAATGCAATACCCATGAAAATCCCAACACAATTCTTCAAAGACAGGGAAAAAGCAACTCTAAAATTCATCTGTAAAGGCAAAAACCCAGAATAGTGAAAACAATTCTTAACAATAAAAGAACAGATGGGGAAATCACCATCCCTGATCTCAAGCTTTACTACAGAGCAATAATGATAAAAAAAAAAATGCATGGTATTGGTACAGAGACAGACACATTGATCAATGGAATAGAATTCAAGCCCCAGAAATAAAACCACACACTTAATGCCACTTGATCTTTGATAAAGATGCCAAAAATATACAATGGAAAAAAAGAAAGCATCTTCAATAAGTGGTGCTGGTCTAACTGTCTGTATGTTGAATGAAAATAGACCCATATTTGTCAACTTGTACTAAGCTCAAGTCCAAGTGGATCAAGGACCCCAAAATAAAACCAGATACACTGAATCTAATAGAAGAGAAAATGGGAAAGAGCTGTGAACTCATTGGCACAGAGGAAAATTCCCTAAACAGAACTCCAATAGCTAATGCTCTAAGATTAAGAATTAATAAATGGGACACGTGAAACTGGAAAGTGTCTGTAAGGCAAAGGATATAGTCAATAAGACAAATCAGCAACCTACAGATTGGGAGAAATTCTTCAACAACCCCACATCTGATAGAGGACCAATATCTAAAATATATAAGGAATTCAAGAAGTTAATCACCAAAAAATAAACAACCCAATCAAAAAATGGGGTATAGAACTAAACCAAGAATTCAAAACTGAAGAATCTCAAATGGCTGAAAAGCACCTAAAGAAATGTTCAAAGTCTTTAATGATCAGAGAAATGCCAATCAAAACAATCCTGAGATTCTACCTTACACCAATCAGAATGGCTAAGATCAAAACCTCAGGTGACAACACATGTTGAAAAGGATGTGGAGAAAGAGGAACACTCATCCATTGCTGGTGGAATTGCAAACTGGTACAACCACTTTGGAAATCAATCTGAAGGTTCCTAAGGATATTGGAAATAGATCTACCTCAAGACCGAGCTATACCACTCTTGGAAAGACACCCAAAAGATGCCCCACAGTGCCACAGGGGCACATGTTCCCCTATGTTCATAGCGGCAGTATTTGAGATAGCCCAAAGCTGAAAACAACCTAGACGTTCCACCACAGAAGAATGGATACAGATACTGTGGTTCATTTAAACAGTGGAATATTACTCAGCTACTAAGAACGAGGACATCCTGAGTTTTGCAGGCAAATGGATGGAACTAGAAAATATCATCCTGAGTGAGGTAACAGACCCAAAAGGAAGTGCATGGTATATACTCACTAATAAGTGGATATTAGGGGGAAAATGTACAGAATACCCAAGATACAGTCCACAGAACTCAAAAAAGTCAACAAGTTGAAGTGCCCAATTAAGGATGGCTAATTCCCACTTGGGAGAGAGAAGAAACCAATCACAAGTGGGGAGGGACCTGGAAGTGAGGAGGAACCTGGAAGGGAAAGTGGACAGGAGAGGTCCAGTGGGGGTAGGAGAGGGGAACCTGATCTGGTATTGGGTGAGGGAAAAGGACTGAAACCCTGAAAGCCAGCAGAAAGAATGGAAACAGGCAACCTTGGGAAATAGGAGGTGGTGGACCCTCTAGAATGCACCAGAAACCTGGGAGGTAAGAGACTCTCAGGAATCAAAGGGAGGTACCTTAGATGAAATGCCCAACAGTTGGGAGAAGGAACTCATTGTGCCCACCTCCAGCAGGAAGACAGGACATTAAGTGAGGTATAAGAGTTGCCATCCCACAATCACTTCTCTGACCCATAATTGTTACTGTCTGAAAGCGTTACTGGGATGGAAATGGTGACAAGAGCCTAAGGAAAAGAAGGTCCATCGACAGGCCTAAGTGGTATCCAGCTCAAGGAGAAGTCCCATATCCTGACACTATTACTGAGGCTATGAAGTACTCACAAAAAGGGACCTATCATGACTGCCCTCCAAATTATCCAACAAGCAATTTAGTCAGATGCAGATATTTGCACCCAACCAATGGACAGAAGGAGCTGACCCCTGATATTGAGAAAGTGAACTTAAAAGTGTTAGGAATTGTTTAAGAAGAAAAAATTAAAAGCTCAATAGTGTTGGGTCCCTCCCTTCTGCCTAAGCTCAGAGGCATCAGAACTTGCAACTGGAGACTCAACTCACGCCGGCTGTGCCTAAAACAAAGGCTCACTACTCTGAGTTCTGCCTTTGAGGATTCCAGAGGAAAGTTAGCCTGCTGGCTGGCCCGGTCTGTCTGCAGCCTGAGGACATCTGTTGTTGACCTCCTCCCCCACCATGGGCCCTGCCTCCAGCCACTCCCCGAGTCTAGACCTGCAGGATGCCCTGAGCAGCCACCGGGAGCGAGCCAGCATGGCCAGCAGCCCGGCTTCCCTTTGAGTTCCCCTTTGACTCTGTTCAGACTCTTCCTGACTCCTCCCCCATTGCTTATGTTATTCAAATGTCATTGTAACCTAGAGATTCAGTTTTGCTTTCTTGTATATAAATGCTGAACCCCAAAAGTAAAGGCAAGCCTTGATTAAAAACCCTCAACTTGGCCTAGGGTCCTTTTGTTCTCAAACTCTGTGTTTCAGGTCTCCTTTCTCCCATAGGTTGAGGCAGAACCCGGTTCGTGATACTGTGGACAGTTTCACAATAGTCTGAAAGGTATTCTAGTTTGTAGACTATTTCTTATTGTCTTAGACATCGTTCATATAAAATAGTCATTTTATGTATATTTTATACTAACCAATATAATGTGTCATATATATGCATATATAATTTGTATATATTAGGCTAGACTATATGCTTGCTTTTTAATTATTTGATGAGTTCTTAATAAAATTAATAGGAAACAACAACTTGTTTCCTGGTTTACAATGTGTTTACTAAGTTTCAGCAATTTACCCTAAGATACAGATGAATGTTAAGTCAACAAACTTGTTAACTACACATCCTGAGTTCCAAATTCCTATACAAACACTGAGCATGTTAAATGTGATAAATGGGAATACTGTTGTAGAGAATAGTAGAAAATGGATAGAAATGAAATACTCAGAAAAATGCCAGACGTTAAGAAAATCATACAGAAAGTAACATTTTGTAAGGTATGTAAACTAAAAAGATTGGACAATAGCACCGTGACGTCCACAGTACCAAAGGTGTTTGAATGTACGTTCTTGAATCTTATCTACCTACTCTGGGCAAATGGCCCAGCTAATGAAGGTATAATCCAGAAAGTAGGATGGAATTATTTCCTACAGGTAGTCCTTGGATCTCTACATCCACTTCCTTCTTCTCATTCTCCTCCTATTTCTCTTCCTCCTTCTCCTCTTCTGCTTCTTCCTGAGCCACTTCCTTTCCTACTGACAAAAAAAAAATTAAATATGGGTAATAAAAATCTAAAATTTAAAAAAGAATTAAAGATAACTAAGTGTGAGAAATATTGAATAAGTTTTTCTTGAAAATAATAGCAAGCACAATTTTTCTGAGGATACTTATGAAGATTTTTTTTAAGTAAACCTGTTCAAATTTGTTTTACCACACAGTTTTCACCACAGAGTCCTTTTTGAAGAGGATGGTTAGTATTTTCTGGAGAATTCATGGATTAAATAGTGTAATTCAACTGGCTGCTATCATTTCAGTCCAAAGAAGTAGTATCAAACTTAACTTTTTTTCTTCAGTAAACTTTCAGTATATTTCAATATAAAAATATACTTAGTCATATATGTTATGGTAATTTTAATGATGTTTGAGTCAATTGCAGACTCCTTTGTATATCTTGTAAGCTGGGAAAACCATGCTCTCATGCTTCCTCTCTCTCTCTCTCTGTCTCTCTCTCTCTCTTCCTTCTCCTTCTCTTCCTCCTTCTCTTTCCCTCTCTCTCTCTCTCTCTCTCTCTCTCTCTCTCTCTCTCTCTCTCTCTCTCTCTCTCTCTCTCTCTCTCACACACACACACACACACACACACACAAACCACACACACACAAAATGCAGACAAAGGTAAATCTCAGTATGAAGTTATCCAGAATTGGAGTGCTAGTTCTAAATCATTGTGGGGATGTAAATGAGTTAAGATCCCATATGAGTAATCTCAACATCATCACTTTATCAGTTACTTCAGCTACAGTTGCTATTCTACCTCCAACCCATCATCAATCTCCAAAACCTAAGTATACAGTATAAGTAAGCAGCATGTTTTATGGCTTTGGCCAATTTTGTCTTTGAGGTGCTTATATTATTATTATACTAGGTTGTCAAAAGTAGAGGACTATTAGAAACATGTATCAGACCCTATGAGGATACTTATAAGACTTCCAGTAGTTATCTTGAACTACAGGCACAGAACTGAAGAGAAAGGACTTAATATGATGTTTCAGGTCTTTTTAAGCCCAGATGGATAAATGAGACTTTAGACATTTACTTTTATAATTAAATAAAAATTCAGAGTATGGGATAAGAACTTTCTCCCTAAATGGAATAAAAGAAATTTATGTGATGATTAATTTCTTGTAGATGAAGCTGCAGTGAATTCTGGCCAAAACTCATGAATCTCCTTTATATTACATAAAACACATAAATGTAAAAATATCAAGAAAATTAATACAGTCTGCAAAGTCCTCATAGCAGTTAGGCACATGAAGTTAGAAACATAAGAAAAAAAAACAATAAAAGTTAAACATATAATATACATCTAAGGTATAGTTTATGTGCAATAAAGGGAAAGGGCTTACTTTAATAGCTGCAAATTCATGAGGAAACTCACCTTTAGATGTATCAATAATTAAAGAAGTAGGGGTAACACAGATATGACAATTATTGAGATCACCTTTAAGGACTAAGGCAGATTAGCAACCCTATTTCCTGCTTTTTTGTCACCCCTTACTTCAAGACATCACAAACTCATGCTGTTAAATCATTTTTAACTAAGGATCAGAATATCTGTAAAATTTCTCTGAGGCTAGGGTCATCATAAATAGTCATAAAACACATAAATGTAAAAATATCAAGAAAATTAATACAGTCTGCAAAGTCCTCATAGCAGTTTACAATAAACACCAATTTTCAAAAAGGCTCACATGCTTTTAGCAAGATATTCTACACATTTATTAATTTGTTGTTATAACTATAGCCTATGTTATGACCCATTATCTTTGATGCATCCTTGGAAGCCAGCTCATCACTAGAGACATCTATCTGAGTTCTCTACCCTTCAATCATTTGCCTGCTGGTTCCCTAGGCAAGTCTAGAAGTAGTGAGCTCCAACATTCCACCTGTGTTACTCCTTTTACCTGCCCTTAGCAACCTGCCTTCTCAGAAGCATGTTGCCATCATGACTATCAGAAGAGACCCTTTTCCCCAATCCCCTACTTGCCAGTCCTCTAAAGAACTCCCAACAGCCTTAAACTGAACCTGCTTCCCGAGCTGCATGTTCTGAAACACAACTCTGCCTGCATTACTGGAGATTTGCCAATACTAGGGACAAATTGTTGGCAAAAGGCCAGTATAAGAACACAATCAAAAAGAGTCTGAGCAGTATGGTACTCCTAGAACATGGACATCTTATGAGATATGAGAGTAGGCTCTGGATATCCTAACACAACTGAACAACAACAGCAACAAAACTTAAATCCAATCTTAGGAAAATTATATATGCCTTTAAAAAGGAAATGAATAATTCACTTAAAAATAGAGGAAAACAATTAAACAAGTGAAAGAAATGGATAAACCTGTTTAACACATGAAAACTAAAATAGAAGCAATGAAGAAAATTGAAACTGAGGAAATTCTGGACATGGAAATCATAGGTAAGAGAACAGAAACTACAGATGGAAGCATCACCAATAGAATACAAGAGATGGAAAAGAGAATCTCAGCTATAGGAGATATGATAGAAGAAATTGATATATTGGTTAACGAAAATTTTAAATCTAAAAAGTTTCTGGCATGAAACATCCAGGAAATTTGGGACAGTATGAAAAGAACAAACCTAAGAATAATAGAAACAGAGAAGATGCCCAGGTAAAGGCCCAGAAGATATCTTCTATGTCATAACAGAGAAGAAAGCGATAGCTATAAACACACGAGAAACTTATAGAACACTAAATAGATTTGACCACAAAATAAGACCCTCCATCCACATAATAATCAAATAACTAAATGTATAGAAGAAAAAAATATTAAAAGCCACAAGGGAAAAATGTCAACTAATATATAAAGTCAGATCTATTAAAATTACAACACACTTCTAAAAAGAGACTTTAAAAGCCAGAAGGACCTAAACAGATGTCCTAAACTCTCTAAGAGACCACAGATGTCAGCCTAATCTACTATACCTGGCAAGATACTCAATCACTATGGATGGAGAAAACCAGATATTCCATGACAAAATTGAGTTTAAACAGTATCTTTTCACAAATCCAGACCTTCAGAGTATAGTAGAAGAAAATCTCCAATGGAAAGAAGTTCGGCACACTAACAAAAACATAGGAAATAAATAATTTCACACCAGTGAATCCAAAATGAGGTAAGAGGTCATGTGCATGCATACTCACTCACACACATACATACACACACCTAATATCACAAACAATATCGAAATGACAGGGGTTAACAATTACTAGTCATTAATGTCTCTCAACATCAGTGGATTAAATTTTCCATTAAAAAGATATAGGCTAAGAATGTAAAAATTGTATCCACCATTAAGCTAAACATAAGAAGCACACCTCAACAACAAGGATAGACATTACTCAGAGTAAAGGCCTGGAAAAATGTTTTCCAAGCAAAAGGACTCAAGAGGCAATCTGGACTAATATTAGTAATAGCACCTCATATATTAGTAATAGTATATACTGTTAGTAGTATTCTATATGCAATAAAATAGAGTTTTCATGGAAATTAATCAAAAAAGATATAGAAGGAAACTTCATACTCATCAAAGGTAAAATCCACCATGATGACATTTCTGAAGAGCTATTCCCCAAATGAAAGTGTACTTACTTTAGCAAAAGGAACATTGTTAAAGTTTAAATCACACATGGACTTGGGAGACTTCAACAACAATGAACTCTCAACAATGGACGGGTCATCCAGACAAACACAAAACACAGAAATAATGAAACTAATAGACTTTTTGAATCAATGGGACCTAACAGATATTTACAGAATATTTCACTCAAACACAAAAGAATATACATTCTTTTCAACACCTCATGGATACTTCTCCAAAACCATATAGTCACTGACAAAACAAGCCTCAACAGATACATGAAAATTGAAATAACCTCTAGTATCTTATCATACCACCATGGATTAAAGCTGGACTTCAACAACACAGAACAAAATAGTCTAAAAACTCATCAATACTCAGTAACTTGCCACTCAATGACCCCTGTTTCAAGGAAGAAATAACGTAAAAAAAAAAAAAAAAAAAAAAAAAAAAAAAAAAAGGACCTTTTAGAATTCAATGATTCAATGAAAATGAAGATATAATATACAGAAACTTATGGGACACAAGGAAACCAGTTCTAAAAAGAAAGTTCATAATATTAAGTGTAACTTCATAAAGAAATTTGGGAGATTACATACTACCAAATTAACAACATACCTGAAAGCCCTAGACAGAAAAAAAATAAAATGTACCCAAGAAGAATATATGGCAGGAAATATCTAAACAAACTAGAAACAAAGAGACCAATAGGGAGAATCAATGTAATTAAATGTTAGTTCTTTGAGAAAATAAACAAGATAGCAAAGCCTTAGACAAACTAAGTAAAAGGCAGAGAGACCATATCCAAACTAATAAAATCAGAAATGAAATGGGGAATATATCAGATACCTAGGAACTCCAAAGAATGATTAGTTCTTACTTCAAAAATCTATACTCCACAAAATTGGAAAATCTAAAGGAAATGGATGATTTTCTTGATAAATATAACTTACTAAAGCTAAATCAAGATCAGGCAAACAATTTTAAAAGGCCTGTAACCCTAAGGAAATAGAAGCAGTCATTAAAAGTCTCAATCAAAAAAAGTCCAGTGTCAGATGATATCACTTCAGAATTCTGCTAGACTTTCAAAGAAGACCTAATACCAATACTCCTCAAGTTATTCCACAAAATTAAAACAGAAGAAATACTGTCAGATTTACATTATGAGGACACAGCCATTTGATTCATAATCCACACAAAACTCAACCAAAATAAAAAATTTAGACCCTTATGAACACTGACACATTAATACTCAATAAAATACTCGCAAACCAAATCCAGAATACATCAAACATATTATCCAACATGATTAAGTACCCTACATCTCAAAGATACAGAAATGCTCAACATATGAAAATCTATCAATGTAATCCATCATATAAACAAACTGAGGTAAAAAAAACCCACATGATCATCTCATTAAGATGCTGAAAAAGCTTTTGGCAAAATCTGACACCCTTTCATGATAAAAGTTTTGGATAGATCAGGGATACAAGGCACATACATAAACACAATAAATGCAATATACAACAATCTAGTATCCAACATCAAACTAAAGAGAAAGAAATTTAAAACAATTCTACTATAATCAGGGACAAAATAAGGCTGTCCACTCTCTCCATGTTTGTTCAATTTAGTACCCAAAATTCTAGGTAGAAAAAAGGAAAATTAAAGGAGATCAAGAGGATACAAATTTGAAAAGAAAAAAATCAAAATATCTATTTGCAAATGGTATGACAATCCCCCAAATTCTACCAGGGAAGTCTTACATCTGAGTAATACCTTTAGTCAAATGGCTGGATATGAGATTAATTTTATAAGATAAGTAGTCCTTTCTTATAAAAACTTTACATAGGCTGAGAAATAAATTAAGGAAATAAACCAATTAGCTACAATTAATACAAAATGTCTTGGCATAACTCTAACCAAGATCTGAAAGATCTGTATGGCAAGAACTTCAAGTCTCTAAAGAAAGAAATTGAGCAAGATATCAGAAGATGGAAAGATCTATGCTAATGGTTCAGTAGGATTAACATAGTAAAAATGACCATCTTACCAAAAGCAGTCTACAGATTCAATCCATTACCATCAAAAGTCCAACACACATTTTTACACAACTTGAAAGTATAATTTTCAACTTAACATGGAAATACAAAACAAACAACAAGAACAACAACAAAAAAACAAAACAACAACAACAAAAAAGAAACCCAGCATTGCTAATGCTACCCTCTATAATAACGTAACTTCTGGAGATATCACCATCTCTGATTTCAAGCTGTACTACAGAACAATAGTAATATAAACCATCTCTTAATACTATAGAAACAGACAGTTTGATCAATGGAATACAATCAATTACCAAGAAATAAGCGCACAAACTTAATGACTCTAGATTTTGACAAAGAAGCCAAAAAAGAAATGGTGGAAAGAAGAAAGCTTCTTTAAGAAATGGTGTTGGTGTAATTGGATGTCTTCATGCAGAAGAATGTAAATAGACTCATTTTTATCATGTTGCCCCAAACTCAAGTTTGAGTGGATTAAAGACCTCAACATAAGCCGGGCAGTGGTGGCGCATGCCTTCAATCCCAGCACTTGGGAGGCAGAGGCAGGCACATTTCTGAGTTCGGGGCCAGCCTGGTCTATAGAGTGAGTTCCAGGACAGCCAGGGCTATACAGAGAAACCATGTCTCGAAAAAACAAAAAAAAAAACAAAACAAATAAAAAAAAAAACCCTCAACATAAAACTGGATACAATAAGTTTAATAGAAGAGAAAATGGGATATAGCCTTAAATGTATTGGTGCAGGAGACAACTTCCTGAACAGAATTCCAATAGCTCAGGACTAAGATCAACAATCATTAAAAAGGACCTCATTAAATTGAATAGCTTGTGGAAGCCAAAGGACACTGTCAAAAGGACAAAACAGCATCCTATATAATGGGAAAATATTTTCACCAATCCTAGACCCAACACAGGGCTAATATCTGAAACTTATAAAGAGCACAAGAAATTAGACATGAAACAAACTAAATAATTCAGTTAAGAAATGGGACACAGAGCTGAACAGAGAATTCTCAATAGAGAATTTCTAATGGGTGAGAAGCACTTAAAGAAATGTATAACTTCCCTAGTCAACAGGGAAATGAAAATGAAAATGACTCTGAGATTTCATGTTATAATTCTCAGAATAGCTAAGATTGAAAATTCAAATGACATCACATACTGGCAAGGATGTAAAGCAAGAGGGACACTCCTTCATTGCTGGTAGGAATGCAGATTGGTACCACCACTTTGGACATCAATTTGACAGTTTCTCAGAAAACCATAATTGCTTTCTTCAAGACCCAGCTATACTCCTAGGTATATACCCAAAAGATTCTTCACCACACCACAAGACATTTGATCATTAAGTTCATAGCAGCTTTATTTCTAATAGCCAGAAATTGGAAACAATCTAGATATCCATCAACCCAAGAATGGATAAAGAAAATGTGATAGATTTGCACATTGGAATACTACTCAGCTATTAAAAACAAAGACATTGTGCAATTTGCAGGCAAATGGATGGAACTAAAAAAGATGATCCTGACTCAGGTAACCCACACCCAAAAAGACACTCATGTATTCACAATTCACAATTCACAATTATGTATTCAATCATAATTTATTAGCCACAAAATACAAGATAAACATGATAAAATCCACAGACACAGAGAAATTAAGTAAGAGGAGTGTGTGAATCTCACTTGGAAAGGGAAATGCATTGGAGATGGATGGAGGAGGGAACTGGGTGGGAAAGCAGGTGGGGTGAGAGACAAGTGTTGAGATAACATGGTTGGAGAAAGAAGATCTGGGGAGGGCTGGGCAAGACAAGGAAAATAACCATTGGAGTAGCAAAAGGATAATATGGAGACTTGGGACTGGGTAAGCTCCCAGGAATCTATGGAGATGACCCTGGCAAAAACTCCCAACAGTAGAAGTAAGTGAGTAAGTAAATAAGTAAATGGAAAAATAGTTTAACTTATAAATAAATTCTTTTAATAACAATAATCATTTGTTTAATTAAAGTTCAATAATGTCATATAGAAGATAAAAATTTATACTAAAAATTGTTTAACAAAGTATATAATAAAACTTCCCCAAAAATATGTTGATTTGAAAGTGGTTTTAACTATAAGAGACATTAAACATATTTTAGAAACAATATAATACTCATAAACAAGCATAGTTTCTAGAATTTTCCAACTACTAAACCAAAAATGAACCAAGAATTTGTGAAATAAACCATATTGAGATTAAAAATCAGTGATAAGATAGAACTAGAGATGTTATAATATCAATATTGTATGTATGTGAATTATTTTCTAATATAATAAAACATTGCAAAGTATATAACAAGAAGAGGTATTTCAACTACAAAAATGTCAGCAACTTAACTTCTAAACATAAACACAAACATCCTGAATGTTTCAAAATTATATAGAATGAGCATAAAATCAAATAAAATGGTACCAACAAAATAATGATATTTAGTACAAATAATTAGAAATTATAGGCTAAGATAGTGAGAGAAGAATGGACTATGAAAAATAAGGGGAAGAGGCAAGAGGAAAAAAAGAGACAGGGAGGACAAAATAAAAGAAGGGGAAAAGATTCCGGAGCAGTGGTGGCACACGCCTTTAATCCTAGCAGTTGGGAAGCAGAGGCAGGAAGATTTCTGAGTTCCAGGCCAGCCTGATCTACAGAGTGAGTTTCAGGACAGGCAGGACTGTACAGAAAAACCCTGTCTGAAAAGAATAAAAAAAAGTGGGGGAGGAAGAGGAAGAGAGCACAAAGAACTTATCAAAATGAAAAGAATATATCAAGTAAATTTATATGATATATAAATCACCTATATATAAATCATATATATATGTATATATATATGTACACATATATACACACACATATATACATATGTGTATATATAAATATATATGTTTTTATATAGGTGATTTATATATCATATGAGTTATGATTTATTCATATGAATTATGATTTATCTGTATGAAACATGATTTATCATATGAATATGAATTATTATATGAATATATATAAATCATACATATATATACACCTCCTATCTAATTTACTGTGGAACATATATATATGTATATAGAACATATATACATATATATATGTTTATGGAACATATATACATATGTATGTATATGGAACATATATGCATATATATGTATATGGAACATATGTTCCACAGTAAATTAGATAGGAGGTACAGAGTCCAGAATAACTATGAGTTCATAAATGCCTAAGATACCTATAATCTTAGATATCCAAGAATCTTAGTTTATCCCAAGCAAAATAAAGACACACACACGCGCACACACACACACACACACACACACACACACCTCACAGATATTAAGGTATATTACAGTCAAACCACTGCAAACTAGTGATACAAACAAACATCATATGTGTCATTATAGAAGACACTGATACTAGGAATGATGTTTAAAGTTTTACTGGAATAAATAGACATCAAAGTGTGAGACATAACTCAAGTGAAACAAATATATATATATATATATGTATATACATTTATACACACATACAATTATATATACACACACACATATAATTAAATTGAACCAAGACACTGAGGTCTTATAATGATCTTTTTCATAGCAAAAATCAAAGTCATAGGAAATTTTCATATAGATATTGGAACATGTACAAGCACAATTTTCATTTTGACAGAAAGACCTAGGTTTGGAAATTTAGACCACAATAAAAATAAGACCACCAGAATATTAGGTACATCCTACGTATACATTATTTTCTTGGGAATGTTATTGCCATAAGATAATTATGATGAAATATACCAACCTCTTATTGTCAAACTAACATGGAGAGAATAGTGTCTTAGAGTTTCTATTGCTCAGATGAAATACTATGATGAAAAATTAAGTTGATGAGGAAAAAGATTATTTGGCTTCCCTTCTACATTGTCATGTGCCATTGAAGAAAACCAGTACAAAGATCTCGTGTCAGAAGTGTTCTAGTAATAGCTAAAGCTATTCAAGTGAGTTTTCTGGAGATGGCCCTCCAATTTGCAGAGTCCAGAGGTCTACAATTGGTAAGCTCTAAGAATGTAGAACCTTTAGAGACTTCATCCCAGGATTCTTTCTTGCTGTTGATTTGTCTTTGCTGTCACTATTACATAGCCTAATGATTCCTAGGTATCAGCCCTTCCTACTGGACAAATTTCCTGGAGATCAACATGAAGACAAACTTTCATGAATTAATGCTGTTTAGATAAATTAATGATATTATAAAATTCATGACTTGATTCAAATAATATTTAAGCAGAAATTTTAAGGACATAGTTTTAGTCATTTTGCCAAAAAAGGTGTAATTAATTTAAAATAAAAAAAATAGAATTTACCCCCTCCTCATAAAATAGTAAGTAAAGGCTACCCAATAAGAAATATGATGAGCTTTCACAACTACATTAAGAAGAAAAATAGAGCAGGGCAGTGATAGCACACACCTTTAATCTCAGCCTTTGGGAGGCAGAGGCAGGTGGATTTCTGAGTTCGAGGCCAGCCTGGTCTACAGAGTGAGTACCAGGACATCCAGGACAACACAGAGAAATCCTGTCTTGATAAACAAAAGAAGATGAAAAAAGAAGAAGAAGAAGAAGAAGAAGAAGAAGAAGAAGAAGAAGAAGAAGAAGAAGAAGAAGAAGAAGAAGAAGAAGAAGAAGAAGAAGAAGAAGAAGAAGAAGAAGAAGAAGAAGAAGAAGAAAATAGAGTTGGACAAATTTGACTTCAAGGAAAAACATTCACTCCATGTCAGATCCAAAGATGAAGCACTATGAAAAAGCAAGGCCATGTTGCATTGAACTTAGAATGAACTTATAGAGTAAAACATTACATTGAACTTATTATTGACATTTTTCTGTAACTCCCCTTTTGTGTAAAATTTTTTCTGTGAAGTAATTTTCCAAGGAAGTTTTACCTAAGAAAATATAAAAAGGCCAGAGAGAAGAAATAAAGTAGTGAAGTGGTGGCTTGGGAGGGCTCTGTCCCATCCATCCAAATGTGTGTATGTAGCATTTGAGATTTGAGGCTCAGTACAACCCACCACGTGTATATATGCATATGTCTGATTGTCTCTATGTATATATATTTACACACACACACATATATATATGTGTGGGGGTATGTATGCATGTAAGTATGCATAAATACTTGTGGAGTTGAGACAGTCAGTCAGTCTCAACCAAAATATGTGTATGTATGAGTCTGTATGTTTCTGTACATGTTGTCTGTGTAAATGAGTGTCTTTTTTTCCTCTTCTTTTCTTTTAGTCTCTGGTTCACAAAGAGTTACCAAACTTTGGGCCTATGTCATGATCAATTCAAGTAAGCTAATTCCTTTCCTTAAACCTATACTGTTAAACAAAAGGTATTAACTTCCAGAAGTCAAAGTTTTTGGCCACATAATACAGAAGAGTTTAGGAAAGCGTAAATATTGCCAAATTAAGGAAATTTTGCTCTCACTAAACTAAGTTTTGTCCATGCAACCACCAATGACAATCCCACAGCTGCCTTCTGCAGAGAAGTGATGCCATAACTGGCCTGTAGCACTCAAGTGGGCAGGAAACTGATGCAGAGGTCAAGGAGGGACCTCTTGCTTGCTAATCATGGCTTGCTCACACTATTCTCTTGTAGAACTCAGAAATACCTGACTAAGAAATCCATCACCAACAATGGGCTGGGCCTTTCCCATTAATTGCTAAGAATACATACATATCACACAAAGTATATGTTCTTGTTGAATTTATATTGTTTATAATTTGACAGTATACTGTGGTTGCCTTTAAATCAATATTATAAGCCTTGTGTGCTTTTTTCTCCTCTGAATAGTTAGGATTAAGCAGGTTGAATTGTGTCTCCTTTCCTATTTAAATGATGCATGTTTTTCACATCTGATCTATTTTCTGACATACTATGAGATACAAACTAAATTTTCTGATTTTCTTCCAGACTTGTATGCTGTAATATGGTGCCTGGTGTTATAGAATCTGGATGCAAAACTTGTAGAAGTTGACCATGTTCTGAGATTGGAGCCCTTGTGTATAGACCAGGTAGTTCTTGTAAAATAACTTATGCTTATGATTGTTAAACACTCCAGAGAACCATGATTGGCTGGCTATAGGTCCTATGGGAAAACCTAATATAATCATTCTGCTAAGTGGAAATAATGTAAAACTGCTTACTAAGTTCCTAGCTTTATACCCATAGATTAGTATATCACTCATGTCTTAAAAATGAAGCTTCCTTTTGCAATAGATGGATATAAATATATAAAAATACATACCTGGACAATGTATAAAAAATATGACTAGCAGGTTTTGCTTTAATTGAAATGTATATATAACACCTTTTACTCCATGGCTGTGAGTTCATCAGGAAAAGGGAGTAGGAAGATTGCAAGAGCTAGAATTTGTTGACATCTATGACAAAACATCTCCTATACATGACAGAGTTAGATATTGCACATGTAATGCCTGTTATAACTGAGTGTATAACAGCTCAAGCCAGTCAAAGTCCCATCACTCACTTGGAAGAGTCTCATGGAGTCCCATCTCTAGTGGAGGAGTTGCTACTGGCAACTGATAGCTTCTGGGGGAGGGAAAATTAGTTGTCTTCTGAGATGCAACCCCTGAAGAAAAACTATGCTCTTATAGATGCTCCCACACCCAAGCACGAACAAACAGTTCTAAACGAACTCAGTGGTTTCTTAACATAAATAGAGCTCATGGAATTGAAAAGAAAAGTGGTATGGAAAGATAGTGAAAATATAGAAGAAAATGAGTAAAAAGTAGATTTGATCAAAACACACTCTAAGCATATATGAAATTATCAACCAAATGAATTAATAGATACCTCAAGATCCAGCTATACTACTCGACCATATATCCAACTACTCAGACACTTGCTCAAACACATTTTTCATTGCTGTATTCCCAGTAGCCAGGAATTGAAAACAGCATAGATGTCTGTCGATGTATGAATGGGTAAAGAAAAAGGTGTTATGCTTACACAGTGAAATGTTTCTCAGGGGTTTAAAAAATGAAATCATGAAATTTGCAACTAAATGAATACAGTTAGAAGAAAACATCATTTGTGAGGTAACCAGGGTCTACAGAAGACAAATAAGGTCTTCACTTATATGAAAAAAAAGTATTCATTTATATGTGGAGATTAACTGTTATATTTTCAATAAGCAGGCTGTAATCCATATTATCACAGAGATTAGATACAAAGTAAGGAACTGGGTGGGGGCTATCTCCTTTGGTATCAGAAATAGGACTGGGATGGGGGGACTGGAATGGGAGAATCAAATGGGGAGGGAAAGCGAGGCTAAGGGAGGGAGTGTGTAAGGGGTTGGATAGACAAAACTAAGGACCATTTGAGGGTCTAGGTAATAGAAACTTAATATAATAGAAATGTGTGTATGTGTGTGTGTGTGTGTGTGTGTGTGTGTGTGTGTGTGTGTATGTGTGTGTGTTAGTTTCAAGTTATAAAATCTGACACATGTTTGAAAAATACTCAGACACATTCATGATGCCATTCTCACTGGTAAAATACCTGACTAGTTTGTACTTTAAAGTTACTATCATACTTTTCGAGATAATAATGTGGATGATGTTTCATTTGTGGAAAAAGATATTCTTTGACAAACTCATAACAAACGATCCATCCATAAACTGACTAAATTCAATATTCATATTCCATGGGAAATGCTCTGACTTAAGTCTAATTAAGATTCAATATAGTTATACTCATATATTTACACATTTTGTGTTTCTGCAATTATTGTAGCTAGAGTGAGAATGGCCCCTGTCTGTGCATACATTTAAATGCCAGGCAGTATCATTATTTGAAAGGATTAGAAGAATTAAATGGTATGGCCTTGCAGGAAGAAGCATGCCACTTGTCACTGGGGATAGGCTTTGAGGTTTTAAAAGACTATGCCAAAACCAGACTCTCCCTCTTGGGCCTACAGGTCAAGATGAGCCACTTAAATACTTCTTAAGCAGCGCACCTAGGGCCACCATGCTCCCTGCTGTCATGCTCCCTGACAAGAAGATAATGGACTAAGTCTCTGAGTCTGTAAACAAGGCCCAATTAAATGGTTTTTTTTTTCTTCTTCTTCTTTTTTTTTTTTTTTTAAAGAAGAACTGCCTTGGTATTGGTGTCTCTCCACAGCAATAGAACACGGACTAATTCAGCAATAATAATCAGAAGTACTTTCTAAGTCTGGAATTTTAGTGTCAGACAGCTTCTATTTCTCATTATAGGACCATATTTCAATTATCATTTTATAGGAAATGCCTTTGATATCATACTAATGGAAACTTCTAGGTAAAAGGTAAAATGTATTAATTAGGTCAGCTCCACCATATACTTAACAGCAATGCCTGCTTGGGATTTATTTTCTGAACATATTGATTATAAATGTAATAACAGACATCTAGAAAGTCAAGATGTTGCTTTTTTAGCAAAAAGTGGTGCTGAAATAATAAAGCCAAGATTGAGGCAAAGTTCTTGAAACACAGACTATTTACACTGGAAGAACACACAGTTTTATTTTGGGGGTGTGTTAATTAAATTAAATTCATATTGACCCATTGGTCAAACTAGTCTTTTGCTTTTTAATGAATTAGAATATAATAGAAATCCATAATCAAGAGAAAAATCTACTGTCATGAGTTCCATTCCAGGTACTCATGTGAAACGGAAGGTGAGCACAGACTCCACGACATTTTCAGCTAACTTAGGCACATGCAGTCTAACACACACACACACACACACACACACACACACACACACACACACACAGACAGACACATACACACAGGTCAACATGATAACAATTTAAAAATAACAAATATTAATTAATGAAAATGAAACAATAGAGAAAATACAAGTGGGTACATTTGTGTGCTGACAGCACATTATTCTCTTAACTTCTTTAATGTGTGTTTCATTTTGTGTGCATACTCGTGGATACTTCATTTGCCTTATCACATCAATAGACTTTAGAATGTAGGAAAGATATGTTTTCCTAAGGAACATCTGCAAATAGATACGAAAACATAAATTACATGATGAATATGTCAAGAAATGAATTAGTGGAAGAGGATAAGGTGATGGGGATGCACCCCAGCAACTTATATATGCTGCTTCTTATACTCCCAACTCCTCAAATAGAATATTTTGATTTGTTTAGTGTTGGCAAGTACAGCTTCCTCTGTTCAATAAAAAAGAAAAGAAGATTTATGCTGAATGTCAAATATCTAAGGATGAACAATTTTTGATGAGTTGTGAAGAAAGGAATGGGAAGCATAAGGATTGAATTTCCTTAAAATAAAATCTGTGTTTAAAAATTAAGGACTTCAAGTCCACTGTGAACCATGTTTTATGTTTTTCCAAACCTGAAAAGTTTGAAAACTTGCATGATAAATTTAACTGACAAGAAAGTGTTTTCATATCTGCACTCTTAATGCTTAATAAAAAGAATGCTACACTCTAGATATTTTTGATTTGCCTATTTTCTAAAATTTCTGAATTATTTTATCATAGAAAATGAGGATACTTTTAAAGGATGAGAATAGAGAATCCGTTTTGATTTAAGGTATACAATGCTGTCTTTGTCCAGGGTGAACTACTTAGAAAGGTACCTAATTGCCAGGGAAGATGGTCTTCAGACCGAACCCTCACAGACCTCTGCTCTTTGTTTAACTGGAAGTATTTTTCCAGGAATTGCTTGAAAGCAAATGTGTGAGAATCTTCAAAACTTGACAGATAGATAATGGTTTATCAGACATTATAGTTAATATTTTGTTAAAATATTAAGCCGTGTCTTGCAGAATATGTGTAATAAATGAAAGAATCATGAGTTCAGACAAGCATTTAATCTTTTCACCTTATAGCATATTTTCCAAAATTATTTCATAATACTATTGTGATACTCAATGAGCACATCTGCTAACCTCCAAAGTTTTCTAGTATATGTTCAACACTAGACTTTGCTTAGGCTAAAGTCAGTGTAGTCAATATATACCACTTACAAATCTCTAGGTTTCAATAGAAAGGCTGAATTTCATTCACAACTGATAAAATTTTATAAAGAGCACACGTCCAAATCCCCATTTCTTTGATGTTATGAACAGAGGAAGGTTATAAAGATGTATGAGAAGCCATCAAAATATTTACTGAACTATTTTCTCAAACTTTATTTTTTTATAGGCCAGAAGGTAACTGTATAATAGTTTTAAAGTTCTTATAGCAGTGAAACTTTTGATTATTTTTTGACTTTTTTTTCAGGTGGTTACCACATGTTTGGCTACAATATGTAGATATTATTTGATTTTTCTTCTGTGGTGTTTGAATAATTTTATGATGGAAGCATATATCTTTTCAGAATGTGCATGTTCATTAGGTCCAGAAATCTATCTAGAAAGACATAAGACATGATATGGAATGAGAGGAAACACCTCATTCAAAAAGGCAAACTTCTTGAGGAAGTAAAAAACAAGGTATTTATTTTAAAAATCACAATCAGACAAATATGGGATATTTCAAGGTGATTAACATTTATTCACTAAATAATATAGTGTGGTTATTCTAAAACTAGGACTATTTTCATATGCCCAAAGGAAAGGTTAAATTAAGAAAACTATTTTTGATATGTTATATTATATAATACAGAGTAAAATTTTAATAATTACCCTGAGAAAATCTTTTACTATAGACTCATTATAGACAATGTATTCATCCATCTTTAGACACAGTTTTCATGGATTTTGTTTTTCAATTAGACTTTCTATGGTGCTTCTCAATAATAATTAATTTTTTATTAGATATGTTATTTATTTTTATGTCAAATGATATCTCCTGTCCCAGTTTCTCCTCTGAAAAAAAAAGAAAGAAAAAGAAAGAATAAAACCTTATTACTTCCCCCCTCTCCTTGCCCACAAACCCATCCTCTCCCACTTCTTGGCCCTGGCATTCCCCTATACTGGGGCATAGAGCCTTCATAGATCCAAGGGCCTCTCCTCCCATTGATGATCGACTAGGCCATCCTCTACTATACATATGCTGCTGGAGCCATTTTTGCATATATTGGCAATATTTTCTCAGATTTGTACATTATGCTGAATAAAGCACCATGTAAAAACTACATGTAATCAGTTTAGTTCATGGTGATGATAATAAATTTATTGTTTTAGTAAGGTTGGTGTTTAGTGTTTGTTGTACTAAAATTAACATTTTATAAATAATTACTTATAATTAATTTTGTTAAATTAAATTGAAACTATATAAGCTTATTAAACCTCAACCTTTTAGCATCCATCTCTGATTCATGCTACAACATACATATTAACATTAAAATATATATCTTTTATACTTCTGCATTTTGTTTATTTTGATCCTAAAAAGAATAAGTACTTACCAGAACGGTGTTCTTTACCTCTTCCTTATTTCACTGTTTCCTCTTCTACTATATTTTTTTTTACATAGTTTAAAATTATACTAAAATTCTCACACAGTTCTGTTTACCCTGCTTAATCTTCCTTGAAAAGTGCATTTTTAAATAAACTTTTATTTATATTCTTTCTGAATACTCAACTGTCCCTGGAGTTGGTGAGTGAAATTCAACTTGAATTGTTCCTTTTTATTCCTGACACTTTCTTGAACACTTGCTCAACATGATGATAAACAAGAGGACTCCATATGTGCAAACCTGTTAAACTGTGCTAATCCAATGATTGGGGAAAGAAGAATACTGAGAGTAAAAGAAACTTACAATTAAATTATTTATTGTGGCACATGATAGTAATTCCAATGCACCAATACTGTGAAAACATATAGGGAGAAATGAGAAGATAGAGATGTACCTGAGGTCCATAGAAAGAAAGTCATCCTTAAAATTGGCCAATTATGAGGCCACAGTCACCATGATACCCAAACCACAAAAAGATTCAACAAAGAAGAGAATACAGACCATTTCCCTTGATGGAAAAGTCCTCAATAAAATACTCATACACTGAAATCAGAAACACATAAAAAGATCATCCACTAGAATCAAGTAGGCTTAATATCTGAAATGCAGGAATGGTTTGGCATCCACAATCCATCAATATAATTTACCATATAAACAAACTAAAAGTATAAAAAATAAAAATTATCACCTCTGATAGAAGGAAAAGTGGGGAATAGCATTTAATGCATTAACGCAGGAGACAACTTACTGAACAGAACACCAATAGCTCAGATACTAAGATATACAATTAATAAACAGGTCTTCATGAAACTTCAAGTCTTCAGTACTGCAAAGAACACCATCAATAGGAAAAAATAGCATCTTAAGAATGGAATTAGATCTCAATGGAGGTCTTATATCCAAATTATATAAAGAACTCAAAAAACTAGACATCAATGAACCCAATAATCTAATTAAAAAGTGGTATTCAGAAATAAACAGATAATTCTGGACAGAAGAATCTTTAATGGCTAAAAAGCACTTAAACAAATGTTCAACCTCCTTAGTCATCAAGGAAATGCAACACAAAATGATTTTGAGATTCCATCTTATACCCTTCAGAACGGCTAACATCTAAAACTCAAGCGACAGTACATGCTGGACAGGATGTGGAGGAAAGAGAACACTCCTCCTTTGCTGGTTGGAATGCAAATGTGTAAACCATGTTTTCAATTTGGAGGTTTCTCAGATAACTCAGAACTATTGCCAACACCTCAATACCCAGCTATACCATTCCTGGCCATATACCCCAAATATACCCAACATACTACAAGGACATTTGTTAACTATGCCCATAATAGCTTTATATAGCTTTATTCATAATTGCAAAGAAACTGGAACAACTGACGTATCCTTCAACTGAAGAGCATATAAAGAAAATGTAGTATATTTATACAATGGGATATCCCTCAACTAGTAAAACAATAAAATCATTGAATTGGCAGGCAAATTGATGGAACTAGAACCAGAAAGGCAAACATGGTATGTTATCACCTGTAAGTGGATAGATATTACCTATGAAGTACAGGATAATGATGCTTCAATCCACAGACCCAGATAAGCTAAGTAACAAGGTGGTCTCAAGGTGGGGATATGTCAATCTCACTGAGAAAGGGAAATAGACTAGAAATGTGGGGTGAATGAAGGGAGGGAGTTTGGAATGGGAGGATGTGAGTAAAGAAGCAGCTGAGATTAAGTGGGGTTCAGAAAATTAGATAATATATGAGCAAAGAGCACTGGAATTGGTTAGTAGGCATATCTGGGATGAGCTAGCAACCTATGACAATGGAAACTCACAGGATTCTATAAGGGTGACACTAGCCAAGAATCCTAGTAATATGGGATATAGACCTTGAAGCGGCCATCTTCTGAAATGAGATTCCAATGGAGGACTGGGAAACCAATCCAGCCACAAAACCATAGACCCACCATTTGTCTTGTCCACAAGACATACAGGGATGGAAGATTGAGCAGAGATTGAAGGGAAAGACAACAAATATTGACCCATCTTAAGACTCATGCAATGAGGGAGAGCCCACCTCTGACACAATTAATGATATTCTCCTCTACATGCAGACAGAAACCCAGTATAATGTCATCTGAGAGACTGCACAAAGCAACTGATGGAAACAGATTTAGAGACCTACAACAAATCAATCATTAAGTTGATTTGGGGAATTCTATGGAAGAGGGGAGGAACAAATGAAGGAACAAAGACAACACAAGAAAACAAACAGAATCAACTAACGTGAGACCATAGGTGCCTACAAAGACGGAATCACAAAAAGAGCATGCATGGGATGAACCTAGACCTTCTGCTCATTTGTAGCAGTTGTGCAGATTGGTCTTCATGGGAAACTCCTAACAGGACTGACTCTGTTGACTACCTTTGGATCCCTTTCTCCTAACTGAGCTGCCTTGCCTAGCCACAATAGAAGGTATGCCTACTTCTACTAAAACATGATATTCCAAGGTAGATTGACATCCATGCGAGTCCTTTACATTTTTGAAGAGAAAAGGAGGAGAGGATATGGGAACTTTGGGGGGGTTAGGAGGAGAGGAGGGAGGAGAAGCTGTAGCAGGGATGTAAAGTAAGTAAGTTATTGAATAAGAGAGAAAGAATGTTGGGGTGATAACATCATTGAAATAATTGTCAACTACAGCCCGCCTTGCCACTGTAACATGTAACATCACATGTTCTACCTAAAGTGAAGATTACAGAATGGAATAACATAACACCTAAGAACTATAAAGAAAGGTGATTTTGGCTTGAGTAACGGCCCTGAGTATAGAGAGAATATGTAACATAGAGAATAGCTGATGTAGAGAGCAAACAGCGTGAATGAACTTGATTTTGTATATAGTATATGAGGCAAGGAGGTTTAAAAGTTTCACAAGGCTGCTAGATGAATGACGCCTCTAATAATAAAATGAGTATTAATTGTACAACAGTGTATTTTTTAAAAAATTTAAGAATAGTATTTTAGAAAGTTTTAGTTTGAAATGGCTATATGCAAATAGTAAACACAGACATAGTGCTCAGAGTCTCAAAGAAATATGGAGTGACAGATTTATAAACTTCAGAAACAAATATGTATATATATGCATATGTGTACATATATATGTTACATATGCACACACACATATATATATATGCTTTAAATTGTATAACTAGGTAATAAACATATGGAAAGAATATGTTTGGGAAGGGTTGTCCAAATGTAATACCAAAGTAGTATTACTTTTGTTTTCTGAATTCCAAGTACCATAAAGTTCAATTATCAATATAGACTTTAAGCAAATACTAAAGCTCCAATACTTAAATATATGCTAGTGAACATGAAAATCACTAAGGAAAAGCAAGATTTCTTGTAGGGTATTTACAAAATAATCACAAGGGACCAACAATAGACATTGCATAGCATTAAGGAAGCCAGAAGGCAATGGAATAATATCTTAGGATGCTGACAAAATTTAGTACGTGCAAAAGAAGCATTGAAAGGTTTCTTCCTTTTGGGAGCAAGAAATTCCTGTTATTTAATGATTTGGGTTTTTTTTGTTGTTTCTTTTTGTTTTATCCAAGTCAGAAATAAACATATATAAAGATATTAAGGAAAATCCAATAAAACAATAAAAATTTTAAAATGAATGTGTTAAAAGTAATAAGAATATATATAATCATAATACTTACATAGAGATTTTACACTAGTTCTTTGTTCAAAAATTACATTGTTCTCTATATTAACCCATACCAAAATAAAATTTAAGAAAATATTGTTAAATGACATCACTAGCGTAAGATATATAGTAAGAAATCTAACAAAATATGTAGAATATATTATAAATATATATATATATATGTATGTGTGTGTGTTGTATTAGGAGACATGACATAATAGTGTTACAATTTACGTTTCCTCCAATGTGAAACACAGATTTATTATGATAAAACTCAATGTTCTAGTAGGTCTTGAGTTTCAGAGTAAATATCCATATACATAATTCTGTGTGCATTTATAAACTCATCTTATGTCACATAAAGAAATGCAAAGGACCCACAAAAATTAAAACATCTTAGTGTCTGAAAATCCTACAAATATAATGATGAATTTTATATGCTGGTGGCTATAATTAAGACAGTATAACAATGATTCTCAAATGCATAAAGTCAGATTTAGCTCAAATAAACCAAAAATAGGAAGTAACTTAATTTATAAAAATTGCATAGGTTAATATAGTTTTCATCAAATTAAACCAGGAGAAAAACAGAGGGTCAATCACAGATTCTTGGAAGTGTCCTTAAAACATGAAATCAGAAAAATTATAGAAGACCATGATGTGTAAAATTTGCATTTAATAATTTTCTTTACCATGCAAACCATCTATCTTTATTTGATTTATAGTGTAATTAGTGGCTGCTGTCAACATATATTACATCACTATATCCTGTGGAACAGAAATCTGGAAACAGCCTTTTAGGGCATCTTTTTCTCATGTTTATGTCACAATTCCTGTTAGGCCTTATAATGGACTGCCACCCCCCAAGTCCTGATTGTGGAAGAAGGAATGAGGAAGCTAACAATTTTGACTATTGCCAGACTTCAAAAATTTCTTCAAAGATCCTCCATACCAATGCTGGGGTTCTTCGAAAATGTTATTTTTAAGCTTTATAATCACGTGCTTCAGTAGAGGCAACTAAAATGTTTTTTGTAGAACTGAGTGATTCAATAATTAGGACTTCTAAAGACTGAAACCAAATTTTTCACATTCTAGTCTCAGAAAAAAAAAAAAGATCATGTGACTGATACATCCTCTTTTGGGGGGATGGGTCTTCCAATCTATGAGGAAATGGCATTGCAAAATGGTAAAATCTAGTAAATACAGTCCTTTGAGGACCAGTTGTGCAATTCCACATTCTACCCAAATACTATAACCATCCACTCAAAGATACAAGCAAAGTCATACCAATAAGGCAGCTTCGTTTTATATAAATAATCTCCTAACTAAAGACACATCAGCAAGATAACACCAAGTGTGTTTTGGTACAAATGTAAAACAAAAATCGGCAAAAATAATGTAAATAAATAAGCTAATATAACAAGATGGATGAGTCTTTAAGGTAATATTTAGAACGAGAGGGCAACTATTATAAAACATTAACATATACTCTACTAACAACAAGTCATTTTAAAAGAAATTAGCAAATTTGCAGCCATTTTTAGAAAATCAACTAATATAAGTGTTGAATAAAGAGAACACAGTGAGTAACTGATAGTATCCCACATTCCACAAACATCAGTACTAAAGTACCTCTGATTGTGTGTGTGTGTGTGTGTACGTTTATGTATGGAAAATGTGAATACATGTGAGAGAAGGAATACCATGTAAATTAAGCAATATTTATTTGTCTTACTAGGCATATATCTTAACTATTTAACAATATATACATCATTATATATTCTTGTACATATTGTAATTGTGACTATCCTTATGTCTGTGTGTGGGTATACACACATGTGAGTGCAGGGCTCAGGGAATTTGAGAAGTGAGTGTGAGATTCACTGTAACTGTGGTTATCAGAGATTGTCAGCCACCAGGGAGCGTGGTAGAAACTGAACTCTGGTCCTGCCCTAGAGTAATTTGTACATCCTTCTAACTGAGGAGCCAATTCTTCAGCACCTGAGCATATCATAATGACTAAAAATATAAAACATTATTATCTCAAGAGTTATAAATATAGCTTAAAAGTCCTAAAGTTTCGAGGAAACCTCTACAGGAAGACCTTAGATTTGAACACACTTGGTAAATTGTTAGGTTCAAAAAAAATCAAGGCAAGAAATAACCAAAAGTAAAGAAGATGTCTCTGCAGGTTGAAAACTCACACCAAAAGCACAAACTCTCTCGCAGAAATCCTAGAAATGCATACAATTTTACCAAAATAAGTTTTCAAATAGAAACAAGTGCTTGAGGAAGTTTTCCCCCCCTCAGATGTTTTCTCACACAGCAGAAGGTGACAAACTCAGAGAAGTTATTAGAAAAAACAATGAAGACTAACCTAGATTTTTATCCTATGTGTGATAGTTGAAAAAAAAACTCTTTTTACTTACAAAAAATTAAAAAGTTTCTTTCACCAACTCTTATCCCCTGAGTATTTTTTTCATGTAGTAGGATGTAGTTGGCTTACTAAAATCTTTTGCTTGAATATATATCTGATTCTATCTCAAAATAGAATTGAAAGAATTGATGAGATGGGAAGATGCATATTATAATTCAAGTATTGAAGATGATTGTTCTTTTAATAAGTTCTATCATGCTGCTTTATTATGGCTGTGTCCATGTGACATTCCATGATGAATAAAAGATTTTTTTTATTAATCATGATTTGGTTTGATTTTAGTTTACTTCCAACATATTCCTAGCTAATTTTATTAGGCATGGTCCCAGTGGCTACCTTTCCAAATCATCCAATACCATTCTTGACCTGTTGAGAGCAATGTGGTTCCAAGATATTCTGTTGTCTCTTGTTTTGGAGTCTAAACTCATTATATATTTATAAGTATGTTCTAATCTTTCTGTGATATCCCCTCTTTCTATGATTCTATGACAGTGTCAGAGAACGGAGGTATTCTGAGGGTGTATGAAACATGTTTGTGTAGCCTTGGGGTACGGTGGAAATACAAGTACACACTGTGATGTGCCTTCATCCTTTGTCACTTGTCATCAGTCTGTTTTCTAAGTCATGGATGATTGTGCTTATTTTTTTTTTTTTAACCATGGCCTTCTATTTTACCAGAGGTCAAGGAGAAGTGAGCATTGAGGAATGAAAAAGTCCCTGGTCATTTATCATTTCTGCTCTTCTCATTTTTGAATTAGACAATGGGGTATGCTTCTGTGTGAATGACATTCTAGAACTCAATAGGATTGCTGTCACTGTGTCTCACAAAATCTGATTTTCTATTTTTGAGTAGAGCATATACCTGCTCTCACCACAGTTGCTTAAGTGTCACCTGCCTCCAGGGAAGCTCTGGTGCCAAACATTTGGTCTCACACTAGCTATAGCTAAGCTATCTTCCACTGATAGAAAAAACTTTGTAGAATCTCCATACTATAGTAATGAAACAGCACCGAAGATTTTTGTTTTTTTTTTTTAAATCTTGTCAAACACTCTTGAGGTATTTGACAAAATAATTTAACACACACACACACATACACATTTTCTTCTCTTAGTATTCTTCAAAAGTGCTACAATAACATGTAAGTGGTTCAGTAAATAACTCCACAATAAAGACTGCATGCTGCCTAGCTCTTTAGATTAGATTTAGGTCATACTCTGAAGTTTATGTTGCTGAGATATAAACTATTAGCATTCAAAGGCATATTTGTGAAATTGGAGGTTTTTCTCACGTCCCCAAGCTGCCAGAATAATAACTCTGAGACCCAGATTATATTTACAGATAACTCAATCATAAGCTTTGGCTGTTCCTCGCCTAGCTCATAAATTAATAATGCTATTATTCTATTCTAAATTCTGTCACATGAATTTGTGCCATGTTTCTTTCTGTCCTCTGTGTTTCAGGGTGAATTCTCTCGTGCCCCTCGCTGGGTCTCAGAATCCTTGCTTCATACTGGAACTCCCACCTTTTATTTTCTGCCTCTGCTACAGGCCAATCAGCTTCATTTGACATGTGAAACTTTCAAAGAGATCGAAGCGATCCATTCTACACACATTAATTCCCCTATTCTGTGTAAGCCTGACTATAAACTTGGCAACAACATTTAGTAAAAATCTAGTGTATTATCCAGGCATGCAGGTGCATTCCTTTAATTTCTGCACTTTGGAGACTGAGGCAGGAGGATCACCATGAGGTGAAAACCAGTCTGGGCCACTTAGCTGGATGCTCACTGTCATAAACAGACAGACAAATGAGCGACTGTGTCAACACAAAGATGGACTTGCCAGTTCTTCTAGGAAATACTTGTAACCTCACTGCACTTTCAGTATCTGCTTCAAAAAGCATCCCTGTGCAGAGCGACTCCTTATGCCCACTGATGTACATAAAAGTTTTATTACTGCCTCTGTCCGAAAACACCTCTCACTCACGATAGCCATTAATCCCAACCCCTCCAAAAGTCTTCCAAACCTAATCTCAGCACCAACCTCTGCATCCAGAGAACTCAACCACAAGCTTTTAGTTTGAAATTCAAACTGAGTATTGACTCGAAAGAGTTATTTATTTATTTATATCCCAAAAGCTGCCTCCTCCTCTGATCCCCTCTCCCTTTGCCCCTGAGAAGACACCCCTCCCCATCCCTGCATCAAATATCTGCAGGATTCAGCTCATCTTCTCCCAATGATGCCACACAAGGCAGCCCTCTGCTACATATGGGTCAGGGGCCTCGTACCAACCCCTGTATGCTCTTTGGTTGGTGGCTCATTCTCTGGGAGCTCCCGGGCATTCAGTTTAATTGACACTCTTGGTCATCCTGTGGTGTTGTCATCTCCTTGAGGGCCTTCAATCCTTCCCCTAACTCTTCCATAGGAGTTCCAGACTCCCATTCAGAGTCTGTGGGTATCTGCATCAGTCTTAGTCAGCAGCTGGGTGGCCATTTTCAGAGGGCTGCTATGCTAGGCTCTGGTCTGTAAACAATTAGTACTGAGGGATTGGTGCCTGCTCATTATATTGGTCTCAAAATAGACCAGTTACTGTTTGGCCACTCCTTCAGTCTCTGATCCATTTTTGTCTCTGCATTTCTTTTAGACAGGAAAAACTGGGGGTCAAAAATATGTAGATGCGTTGGTGTCCTCATTTCTCCACCGGGGATCCTGTCTGGCTAATGGGAGCTGGTCTCTTTAGGTTCCATCCCCACTGGTTGGCATTCCTGTTAGAACACCTGCACTGACTCCTGGGAAGCCTCCTTCATTCTGGGCTTCTAGGACTTCCTAGAGAATCACCCCAACCCTCAACCCCAGCAGTTGTGTATTTCATTCGTTTTTCTTGCCGTCTAGGACTCTCTCCTGACTCTCCCCCTGCCTGTTCCTGTCCACCTGTTTCCCTTCTCCTTCTGCTCTCTCATCTAGGTCCCTCCTCCCTCTGCTTCTCATGCCCATTTTGATCCCCGTGTAAGTGGAATTCAAGCACTTTGACTTTCCTTCTTGGTTAATTCCTTAGGGTCTCTGGGGGTGTATTATGTATATTCTGAACTTTTGTCTAGTATCCTCTTATTAGTGAGCACATACCATGAATGATCTTTTGGTTGGAGTTATCTTACTCAGGGTGATATCACTGTGTACAGGATAGGGCCTGGTTAGAGAAAGCATGTTATGTAGTTAGCATGATAGCTCATTGTGGCTAACATTGGATGCAGAAGAATGGATCTGATGTGGATGGTAGATATAAGCAGGAAATGGGTGTGCATTACCTTATGTTCCTAAGAGTACTGCCCCCGTTTTTCTCTATGCTACACTGTGTGTGTGTGCATGCGTGTGTGTGTGGTGTCTGTATAGTATGTATGTGTGTGTGAAAAGAAAAATATGGAAGTACAAACTTGGCCAAATCTGTAGTTTTTACTCATATCATTTTTAGGTTTGTCATTCATTAGCAACAATTCAATATCAAGTTCACACCTTGGGTGGCCCCTGTACCTTATGTTATCCAAGGGTTTTCCTGAATCTAACTTAATTTCTCATTTGTTATTCATTAGGGAAAATATATGTCCCAAAAGCTGCATGTAATAAAATGGAAGCTCATTAAGTTACTTTAGGATGAGAAAGTAAATAATGCTCTGTGTACTTCATATTCATTAGAATAATTTCCCTATGTGTCCATTGCTTAGCCAATGAGAATGACTTTTACACTAAAGCCTGTTCCCTCACTTCACATATTCTGTCCAGCTCCAGCACCCCTCTGACCTCAGCAGGATGATCCTTTGCTGATGAAATTTTCTTTAAATTTAAGAAAGAAAAATATTCTGTTGTGTTCTTTCATTGCTACAAATACCAACTTCTAATTATTTATAATGAAAATTACACATATAGATTAAGAGTTGGCAGAATCATCCCCAAGTATCATCTGTTTCCTTTCAATCCATTCATCAGTAATGTTTTCCAATACTCACATAGTCATGATTAGATTCCACCATAGAGCTCATGAAAGGACCCATTTACTTTCAGTCATGTCTCATTGTGGTGACATTCTCTGATGATAGTAGTATTATTAGTTTTTCTTAGATTTATAAATTTATTCTTTAATATATTTTTACAGTCCAGTCTTTATCCCCCTCCCGGTCTATACTCTGACAGTTCCACATCCCACACATTCTCCCCCAGCACCCTGTCTCTAAGAGGATGTCCCTACCCCCTTATCCCACCAGATCTCCTCAGTCCCTGGGACCCCAAGTCTCTCAAGGATTATGTACATATTCTCTGACTGAGTCCAGACCCAGCAGTCCTTTGCTGTATATGTGTTGGGGGCCTCATATCAATTGGTGTATGCTGCCTGGTTGATAGTGCAATGTCTGAGAGATCCAGATTAGATGAAACTGCTGGTCTTCTTATAGGGTCTCCCTCCTCTTAAGCCTCTTCCAGCTTTTCCCTATTTCAAACACAGGGATCACCAGCTTCTGTCCATTGGTTTGATGTGGATATCTGCATCTGACTCCTTCAGCTGCTTGTTGAGTGTTTCAGAGGGCCTTCATGATAAGCCCCTGTTTGTAAGCATACCATAGCATCAGTAATAGTGTCAGGTTTTAGGGTCTCTCCCTGAGATGGATCCCAATTTGGACCTGTCACTGGATCTCCTTTCCCTCAGTCTCTTCTCCATTTTTGCCCCTGTATTTCTTTCAGACAGGAACAATTCTGGGTCAGAATTTTTGACTGTGGGATGACAACCCATCCCACCACTTGATGCTGTCTTTCTACTGGAGGTGGAGTCTACAAGTTCCTTCCCCCCACTGTAGGGAATTTCATCTAAGGTCTCTCCCTCTAAGTCTGTGCATCTCTCACCTCCCAAGTCCCTGATACATTCTAAAGGGACTTATTATTTTTAAATTAGTGTATAGCAAGTGCTAACTAGAACAGCAACTATAAATTATTCACTATTATTGTGGATCTGTGACTTAGAATATTCAGTTTGGGATACATGATACCCACGTAGTGGTAATCCCTTTCTATTTGAATGAATTAAAATCCCTTCTTAGCCAATAATGAAGAAAAAATGGTCCGTGACTTGGGCTATTCTTTTTTCATAGTGATTACATGTGAATTATTTACTTTTGGCAAGGCCATAAAAAGACTAGTGTAGAGCTTAGACATGTCTTAAATTGTGGACTTTGGAACAACAGACCAATGAGGTGAACAGTTTATTAAAAGCTTGTAATGGGGTGTGTTAAGCATTCAGATGACTGATTCTTTTTATCCCCTTGATAATAAATCCACTTTCCTCAAGAAATGAATTCTCTTGAGGTTCATAGTCTCCTTATAAACCTTGTAGTAAATGTCTAACCTCAGATTTCAAATACTATAGGACTCTTTATGATAATAAAGGTTATCCCTATGGACTTGTGAACTTGATCATTACACACAGTGCGTCAGTTAAAGAGAACTTACCTACCACATATATAATTTGAAGTTCTCACTTGAGTATTTAATTATAAAATTCATCAAGACTATTTTATTAAATTTTATTTTGTTTCAAACCCTCCAACAATATAATGTGATTTTCACCAAGTCTACATTCCATTCCCTCTCCCCAACTCCTGCCCGATCCCTCCCACCCACTATCCTGTCTCATTTAAGTATTCTGTTTTAAAACCCACTGCATGTGTTATGGTATAAGTGCATCTACTCCAGCACAGATCATATAAGTGAAGAAAACTGACTTTCCCTAAGAAACCATTGGTTGTAATATCTCATCAGCAGGTCATAAGTCCCTCTCCTATGTGTACTGTGATTTTAGGTGGATTTATCTTGTGCATTTGCAGGTCTTGTATATGAAGCTCCAGCCCCTATGAGTTTATGTTTGTATTGCCCTGCATTAAGACCATTTTAAAAATATACATGCATTCTTTATTTCATAAGTAGGTTGAGGTCTCTCAGAATCAATGTCCTAAACATTTCTTTAAATGAACAGTGCAGCCCTTCCTATATTTAAATATGAATTTTTTTAGGTAATATGTTAACACCTATTATGTTATGACAGTTTAAGACTACTTTTATTCTACTTTTATTTGAAATAAAAATTTCCTTATTGTGGTTGTAACTCACAATTCTGGATTCTGGAACAACTAGAAAAAGTGAATTTTTTTATTCCAGATAATGTTTTGGATATCACTAGTCAAAAATACACAGGGAATATTTTCACCTTGTTTTAAAACTCTGCATACCTATATAAAACTGAACAATACTGTCAAAAGCATTTAGAATTTATTTTTTAAGCAATAGTAACTGTATTAATAAAGTATTTCATGGAGTTTAGCAACGTGTGAGCAAACAACAACACAACAACAAATTTGTGTTGAATGCATGGGACATTTCAGTGCCAAGGTATTGTACTACAGTTGATATTCATTTCAATTCTGCTCAGAAGAGGATAGCCAGTATAATAAAAACACTTCATTAAAAATACACAAAATAAGAAACATAACAAAACAATAAATGATCATGATTTTCCTTTTCTGGCTTATGTCTTTGGGCATTCATCATATATAGATGTATGTAAGAAGAGTAAGAATGAGTCACACCCAGCCAGAAATATAAAGTTGCTCGACTTTCTCCCCAATGTTGCCCATTACATGCAGACCTGGGTAAGATAATGCTGCAGTCTCATATTTCCAGAGCACATTACTTTTATCTGAAACTTGCTGTCAAAAGAATAAGTTAGTTAACTCTAACTTTACAAGTACAGAGATGTGCATAGAAGTTGGGAGATATCCAATGAGTTATGGTGATGTATGCCCAGGACATTAATGAACAGAAGGAAATATGGAAAGAAAAAATAAATAAACTATCCATGTGAATGTATACTTTTAATACTAGAACAAGATGAATGGAGACAGTTGATTTTGAACCTAAGACTTCAGACAATAAATAATCCCCTCTAAGTAAAGAGCTGAAATGAGATGATAACAAAAGAATGAGTATTGGAATAGAAATTAGTAGTTAGTTTAGAAATTAGTAATGGTTTAACTTCCATGGTTTTCTCGTAATGTGGTGATTTATGCCGTTTTGAGGGCTGAAATTGAAAGACCCGGTGAACTCTTCAGGTTAACCTTAACTGGGAAATTCCTGGACACCGCATCATAATATGAAGGCTGGTAGGAATAAGTGGGAGACAGAAACACTACATTACAAGCCAAAAAGTTTAACCAAGAATACAGCTCACTCTGACATCCTATTGTAGTATTGACTAATCCTATGATGACAAAGCTCTGACATCCTATATTGTAGTATTGACTAGTAATGATGACAAAGGATCAACTCCTATAAGAACAAATGAATAGGCAGCTCTTCCAAGATCTAATCATCTTCCCCTAAAGCCCCATTTATTAAAACTTGAAAATCTACTTGCTCTCAGTATCAAGTGGAGGCTGAGCTTCTTGGAGAAGAGAGTTAGAGGTCAAATGAAATGAAAGCAATTAGCTCCACGTAAAACAATCTCTGATCACTTTATTCAATAGTCCTCCTTTTCTTTTCCCCTTCTCTGTGTGTGTGTGTCTGTCCATCGGTCTGACTGTCTGTCTGCCTGTCTAAATATAACATTTTACTCAATCAGAAGGGCCAAGGGGACATAATGGAGCATGTTTTCTGGGAATTTGGTAGGTCAATCTCTATCCCCTAGTCCTAGAAAGGAGAGACTCATATGCAGCCATAGTAACTGTGCACTGGTAAGTAACTTGAAGTGTCTGTCACAGCCAGTCCAGAAATGTCCTCATTTGGTAAGTTTGATTTTGTAGTAATGGTTTTATAATTCTAAGGATACATAGTCATTTGAGATAGTAATTAGCAGATGAAATAAATATTAAGGAGTCAATAAACTATATATTCAGGATAAAAGATGAAAAATAATAAAGAAATTATCTCCATAATTTAAATGTTTTGATGCTCCGTTTCAGTTTTGTTTGATTTTTGTTGTTGTTGTTCTTGTTGTTGCTGCTGTATTTAAGAAAAATGACTATAATAGAAAAGTTGAGACCAAAACAAAACATTAAGCGAAACATCATATACAAAAGTCGCAGTCTTATTTTGCAAGTAAGAAAATAGTTCTTGATTTAATTACTGAGCACATGCTAATTATGACTTTGTATTACATTTTAGTATGGTGATTTCCTTTCCAGTTGGCATTGGGTGAAAAGACTGTGATGTCATTATAATATGAGTATAAAATGACCCATATAGCGCCAGATAATCAACAAAGGAGACAAAATAACATTTTTAACACATATTATTTCTAGAGAAGAAGTTGTATAATTTAAAATTAAATATTCTTTATGTAATTTATTGTCGTGGTCAATGAATACTATTCTAGTAGATAGAGATACTCTATATACATTTGAGAATTTATTATATATAAGAATGCATATAGTATATAGAATAGTATGTCCATCCTAACAAAAATACAGGTAGTTTCTAAGTACAGCTAGTTTGAATTCCACATGAATTCCTGAATGAAAAAAATGTTCATAACAACAAATATGAGAGCTCTTAGATAATAATTTAGATACATGAATTATAAATGAAGAATAATTAGATAAGCAATATAATTAGATAAGCAATATAAGTACACAAATCAATGCAAATGTGAACTTTCTGGAAAATTGTAAAGATAAGTTTTAGCCAATACGAATTTTTCCTATACAAAATTCTTTCCTTAATTTTCTTGCTACTTTTAATGGCAGCTAGTCAGTATCTATATTTATGAAGCATACTGTGATATTTCAATGTATGTATGTAATGTGTAATGATCAAAAGGTAATTAGCTTACCCATTATCACGGATAATTACACTTTTCAAAATCCGAATCAATACCAGTATTAAGCTACTCATCTGCACCTATCTTGTTCATCAGAGGGAATTGGAAGATCTTTTTCCTATCCCAGCACACTTTTACCATAAGCCATCCTCTATTTATTCCCCTCAGATATACAATTGTCAGGATGTGATAGCTACCAATCAATTTTCTATTTCTACAATATCAGCTTTTGAATATAGGTTTTTCTGTCATTGATATTTCATTTAATATAACATTAGTCAATTCCCTATAAATGGTTTTCTCTCTAATAGATGAACAATGTTCAATCATGCACATGAGGCATATATTTTTTTTTTAATCTATGAATCCATTGAGAAACATTTTGGTTCATTCTAATTCCATTATTGTGAATCATTCTAGAACAGGACTGTTAGGGCAGATGCCCCCTCACCAGACTCACTTAATTCCTCTGGTTTTATACTCAAGTTGGCATTGGTAGATCATACAGACGTTCTATTCTAAAATATTAATGACTGCATTTAATTTTTGATAATTTATATAGTGAGTTACATTCCAGCTTTAGAAAATGAAAGTACAGATTTTCTATATTTTTGTCTGCTTTTATTTATATTTGTCTTTTCATAATAGACATAGGTAAGTGATTCCTCTTGTAAATTCAATCTGTATTTCCTATTGATGAGCACTGTTGTAACTATTGACAGTTTGTATATCACCTTTTAAGAAATAAAGTAAAGCAACTGGCCCATTTTAATCAATAATTTTCTATTGACACCTTTGTACATTCTGGACATAACTTTCTTGTCAGATAACTAGTTGGCAAACACTTTCTGCATTGTGTGAGGTCTTCATGCTATTGACTGTCAGTTTTACTATAGTCTCTTTGTTCTGCTACCCATTGTCTTCACTATGCTGAAATTTTAATTCTTGTTTGTATCTCAGGAATCATATCCAGCACATTAGGAATCATATGAATGTCCTGATCTTTTCCCTTATAGGTTCTATTAGTGATTTCAAGATTTCAGGATCTACACTGTATTATATTGTTTATATATTTTTCATCAATTCTTCTTTATGGTGAATATTAAGCCTTCTCATTACAAGGTACCAAACTTGGTTTAGTTCTTCTAATATGTGTTGTATTCTTAATAATAGCAACAACAGCTACAACAACACATCTGCCTGCATTTCACACAGAATTATTTGTGTTCTCTATTTTATCCATTGTCATTAATCTAATCAAAAAGAGCTATGTTGAATTATTATTGTTTGTAGTTTTTTTTCTTT
>NW_022196905.1:40998538-41003025 GCF_008632895.1 Mastomys coucha | reverse complement strand
CAGGCTGGCCTCGAACTCAGAAATCCACCTGCCTCTGCCTCCCAAGAGCTGGGATTAAGGGCATGCGCCACCACTGCCCAGCTGTTTGTAGTATTTTTGAAGTCACTTATTATTATGGCTTTATTCCTTTTATTCAGAATTGTTTCCTTCATGTATTTTATGGTTTTATGTAGATTTTGTGACTCTGCATTCTAATTCTGCCAATATTTATAATATTTTGGTAGGAGCTTCTTTGTACCTCTAGATTATTTTGGATAGTATTAATATTTTAATGAGATTTGTCATTGTAATCCACAAACAAAATGCCTTTCAAGTTTCTTTTTTTTATATTTAAGATAATAAGAGACAGTTCCAAATGGAACAATTTTGAGTGATCATGGACTCGGAACACAGATTTAGCTTCACCCCAATTCCAAGTTCTAATGAGAAAACAATTATGTAAAATTTTAGAGTTTTACAAAATTAAGAAATTTATAAGTGAAGGCAAGTTTAAATACACTGATGTGTATATCATAGAGGTGATTGCACAATAGGGAAATATTTCCTATTCTTTTTTTAGGTTTTGTTATTGTTTATTTTGTTTTATTTTTTTAATAGATATTTTCTTTATTTATATTTCAAGTGTTATCCCCTTTCCTGGTTTCCCCTCTGGAAATCCCTATCCCCTATCCTCACTCCCACTACTCACCAACCCACCCTCTACTGCTTCCTGGTCCTGGCATTCCCCTACACTGGGGTATCTAGCCTTCACAGGACCAAGGGCCTCTCCTCCTACTGATGACAAACTAGGCCATCCTCTGCTACATATGCAGTTGGAGCCATGATTCACTCCATGTATACTCTTTTGTTAGTGGTTTAGTCCCTGAGAGCTCTGGGGTTACTGGTTGGTTCCTATGTTTTTCCTCCTATGGGGTTACAAACCCCTTCAGTTCCTTGGGTTTATTCTCTAGCTCACATTGGGGACCTTGTACTCAGTCCAAAGTTTGGCTGAGAGAACCCACCTCTGTATTTGTCAAGCACTGGCAGAACCTCTCACGAGACAGCTATATCAGGCTCCTGTCAGCAAGCACCTGTTAACATCCACAATAGTGTCTGGGTTTGGTGATTGTATATGGGATGGATCCCCAGGTGGAGCAGTCTCTGTACGGCCTTTCCTTTAGTCTCTGTTTCACACTTTGTCTCTGTATCCTTTCCCATGGGTATTTCGTTCCCCCTTCTAAGAAAGACAGAAGTATCCACACTTTGGTTTTCCTTCTTCTTGAGCTTCATGTGGTCTGTGAACTGTATCTTGGTTATTCCAAGCTTCTGGGCTAATATCCACTTATCAGTGAGTGCATACCATGTGTGTTCTTTTTTGATTAGGTTACCTCAATGAGCATGGTATTTTCTAGTTCCATCCATTTGCGTAAGAATTTTATGAATTCATTTTTTAATAGCTGAGTAGTACTCCATTGTGTAAATGTACCATATTTTCTGTATCCACTCCTCTGTTGAAGGACATCTGGGTTCTTTATATCTTCTAGCTATTATAAATAAGGCTGCATGTGTCTCTAACTACATGTTAGAGAATCTTCTGGGTACATGCCCACTAGGTGTATTGCTGGGTCCTCAGGTAGTACTATGCCCAATTTTCTGCGGAACCACCAAACTGATTTCTAGAGTGGTTGTATCAGTTTGCAATCCCACCAGCAATGAAGTAATGTTCCTCTTTCTCCACAACCTCTCCAGCATCTGCTGTCACCTGAGTTTTTGATCTTAGCCACTCTGACTGGTGTAAGGTGGAATCTCAGGGTTGTTTTGATTTGCATTTCCCTGAGGACTAAGGATGTTGAACATTTCTTTAGGTGCTTCTTGGCCTTTTGCTATTTCTCACTTAAGAATTCTTTCTTTTGCTCTGTATCCCATTATTAATAGGGTTATTTGTTTCTCTGGGGTCAAACTTCTTGAGTTCTTTGTATATATTGGATATTAGCCCTCTATTGGATGTAGAGTTGGTAAAGATCTTTTCCCAAGCTGTGAGTTGCCCAACATTTTGTCCTATTGACAGTGTCCTTTGCCTTACAGAAGCTTTGCAATTTTATCAGGTCCCATTTGTCAATTCTTGATCTTACAGCATAAGTTATTGGTGTTTTGTTCAGGAAATTTTTCTCTGTGCACATGAGCTAGAGCCTCTTCCCCACTTTCTTTTCTATTAGTTTCAGTGTATTTGGTTTTATATGAAGGTTTTCAATCCACACAGACTTGAACTTTGTACAAGGAGATAAGAATGGATCAATTTGCATTCTTCTACATGTTGACCACCAGTTGAGCCAGTACTATTTGTTGAAAATGCTGTCTTTTTTCTATTGGCTGGTTTTAGCTCCTTTGTCAAAGATCAAGTGATCATAGTTGTGTGGATTCATTTCTGGGTCTTCAATTCTATTCCATTGATCGACCTGCCTGTCACTGTACCAATACCATGCAGTTTTTAGTCACAATTGCTCTGTAGTACAGTTTGAGGTCTGGGATGGTTATTCTCCCAGAAGTTCTTTTATTGTTGAGAGTAGTTTTCACTATCCTGGATTTTTGTTATTCCAAATGAATTTGCAAATTGCTCTTTCTAGCTCTATGAAGAATTGAGTTGGAATTTTGATGGGTATTGCATTGAATCTGTAGTTTGCTTTCACCAAGATGACCTTTTTTACTATAGGAATCCTGCCAATCCATGAGCAGGAAATCTTTCCATCTTCTAATGTCTTCTTCTATTTCTCTCTTCAGAGACTTCAAGTTCTTGTTGTAGAGATCTTTCACTTGTTTAGTTAGAGTCACACCAACATATTTTATATTGTTTGTGACTATTGTGAAGGTTGTCATTTCCCTAATTCTTTCTCAGTGTCAGAAGGCTACTGAGTTATTTAATTTTATATCAAGACACATTGTTGAAGTTGTTTAGGAGTTCTCTGGTCGAATTCTTGGGGTCAATTAAGTATACTATGATATCATCAGCAAATAGTAATAATTTGACTTCTTCCTTTCCAATTCGTATCCCTTTGACCTCCTTTTGTTGTCTAATTGCTATGGTTAGAACTTCAAGTACAATATTGAATAGTTAGGGAGAGAGTGCCAGCCTTGTCTAGTCCCTGATTTTAGTGGGATTGCTTCAGTTAGTTTGCTTCTAATTAGTTTGACATTGGCTGCCATTTGCTGTATATTGCTTTTACTATGTTTAGGTATGGGCCTTGAATTCCTGATCTTTCCAAGAATTTTATCATCAAGGGGTGTTGGATTATTTCAATCTTCTTGTATCTGTTGAAGCCTGTTTTGTGACTGATTATATGGTCAGTTTTGGAGAAGGCACCCTGAGTTGCTGATAAGAAGGTGTATTTTTTTGTTTTAGGATAAAATGTTCTATAGATATCTGTTAAATCCATTCTTCTGTTAATGTCACTGTGTCTCTGTTTAGTTTCTGTTTCCATGATTTGTCCATTGAAGAGGGTGGGCTGTTGAAGTCTCCCACTATTATTGTGTGAGATGCAATGTATACTTTGAGCTTTAGTAAAGTTTCCTTTATGAATGCGGGTATCCTTGGATGAGGAGCAGAGATGTTCACAATTGAGACTTCCTCTTTGTAGACTTTTCATTTAATGGGTAGTCAGACAAGTATCACAGTTTGAGCATCCAAGGAGAAATATTATTTATTGTATACTATATGGTCTCTTGTGGCTAGGAATTCATTGCTAGGATCTGATGTGTATGAGGATGAATAATGTGTGCAGTGTCAAATCAGAAGACAGGTAACAGCCATTAACAAAGATAATTCTAGATCATAGCAAAACTATTACTGTTGATCTGAATCTGGCTTTTTTTTCTTTCCCTATGATCTCTGTATCTGATATTACATTTCCATGTGACATATAAAATATCAAGAACACAGCTGGTCTAATGGGATGAACATAACAGATAAAGGAAACATGCATTTTAAACAACCAAAGTTGTACTTCTACTTCATTTTCTTTACTTACAGACACCCACAGAATTTGCTTGACTATTCTTATCCAAATTATACAAAGCCATAAATCTCTAATAACAGCAATATTCATGGTGCTTGATAAGTTATATATAGATATTTCTTGGTTAAATTAGAATCTATAAAGTTTCATAGTACAATTAAAATTAAATTAATTAAACAATGTTTGCATTTTTGCTTATAAAAGGAAAGAGACAATACTGCAGTGACATCTTCCAAGGTCTTCTTTCCATCTTGAAAACCATTTGAATATAAATAAGATAGTTCATAGCAGGTGATAGCAGATGCTGGAGAGGTTGTGGAGAAAGAGGAACATTACTTCATTGCTGGTGGGATTGCAAACTGGTACAACCACTCTGGAAATCAGTTTGGCGGTTCCTCAGGAAATTGGACATAGTTCTACAGGAGGACCGAGCTATACCACTCCTGGGCATATACCCAAAAGATACTGCAACATGTAATAAGGACACATGCTCCACCA
>NW_022196905.1:40994033-40998085 GCF_008632895.1 Mastomys coucha | reverse complement strand
CAGCATGTGTATAGTAGAGGATTGCAAATTCGATCATCAATAGGAGGAGAGGACCTCAGCCTTGTGAAAGTTCTGAGCCCCAGTGTAGGGGAATGCCAGGGCCAATAAGTGGGAAAGGGTGGAGTGGCAGGCATGGTGAGGGGGGAAGCAACAGGGGTTTGTTTTTGTTGTTTTTGTTTGTTTCTTTGTTTTTTGGAGGGGAAACTGGGAAAGGAGAAATTTATATGTAAATAAAGAAAATATCTAATAAAAAAAAAGATAGTTCATAGACTACAAGTAAGTATAAATAATTAGCATTACAAACAGACAATCTTGCATAAAGTACATGAACATTTTACCTTAATTGTTTGTTTGTATCTTCTTCAACTTTTTTCATTAATATTTTACAGTTTTAATTATAGATATCATTCAGATTTATCATTAAATTTATTCCCAGACTTTTAATTATTATCATTATTTTAGCAGCTAATGCGAATAAAATTTCTTCTCAGGCATTCTGTTTATAGTATATTAAAAAGTTATTGATTTCCATCTGTTGATTTTATATAGTGAAGCAAAAATACTTATTAGTGTAATAGTCTGTTGTACTTTATATATTCTTCTTTATATAAATCAAACCATCTGCAAAGAAATAATATGCTTTCTTCCTTCCTGCCATAATCCAGTTTCACTCATTCTGCTGTCTTATTGCTTGGGTGAAGCAATAATTTTAATAACAAATTAATAAATTTAATGCACAAAGGCCATTGAAATGTATTAAGTACCATACATTTTTTTAATTTAAAGTTTATAGATAACTTTACTTAAATAAAGTTCATATGTAAAAATCTACTTGCCTAAGAGCACATTACATTACATCTTCAGCAAATTCATTAAGTTTTATCTAATAATAGCTTTAGAATTTGAGATAGTAACAGAATTTGTATCATTTGCTATCAGCTGCTCTTCTCTCCAATCACAACTCGTGGGAGATTCATTTTCTAATTTGGAGGATTCATATAAATAGCTTTAAGTTAAATGTGATGCTTTTTGTGACTGAATAATTTTACCCAGTATATTTTTGAGTTTTACCTCTATTGTAAGATATAAGTATAGAATTTTGTTAAAATCCTGTCTTAATTTCTGTTTTTTCATACATTATGCATTCCCTTTACTTGAATTCATGAATCAATGTTTTGATAATTAATCATTTCCTTAAGTTTACCTTTAAAATTCATTTAAGTTGAAGAGAATATTAACATTTTTCAATACAGAGTACATAAAACAATGATTATTGACTATTTCCTCATGTGTATATAGTATGAGAACTTCATGTTGCAAGATATACCTCAAGACTAAAACTGCAAGAATGCAGGGGTTGTAAATCATCATAAATCCAAATATCTGTATATAAATCTCATAGGAAAACTTGATAGATTATTTATTTTAATCATTACAAATAGAAAACTTCATAAAAATAAAGAGTAACTTCAAAATTAAGCAGTGCATATAGCTTTTTTTTGACCGGAAAATTGGAATGCAAATCAAGATTTATAACTATAGAATATATATATTCTATATATATTTGTATATATATATATATATATATATATATATTTGTAAACTTCTCATGACAAAGAAAATATCAAATAAAGAAAGACAGTATTTTTGAATACAGAAAAATTGTCAATTCAGTGGCTAATTGATCATAAATATTAAAGGAATTATGACTGTAATGGTAACTAGGAAATTGCATCTTAACATGTGATAACCAAGTGTAGTGTCTAGTTCTTACTTTAATTTACAGCCTGTAATTCATCAACCAATATGCATAGAATGAATATCAGAACACAAATTAGGGCAAAAGATTCTGACTCACTTGACTATAGAGTCTGATTGAACCCTTTTCATTTCCATGTTTCTCAACGTTAAATACACAGCTGTTTGTCTTTTTTGTGGGGGGTAAAGATGTAATCCATCAGGCTTGGCTCTCAACAATTCCTTGAGAGTATGCAGGGACGATCTTGTCAAACAACACAGAATATTTTCTGTATACTCAATGGGAAGGTTAGGCAATCAATGTAATAGCACTTTGATGAAATATCACAGTAACTATAGTTACAGTGCTTGTTGACTCATGTTTACAACACCCATATGGCACTAGAAAGAACATACATAGGTATCAAATGAATCAAACTAGAACCATTATCATAGTGTCAGGAAGAAATCTCTACAACTTCAAATCACGTAAGCTATAAAATAGAGATTGTTTGCTTATAAAAAGTAAAAGTGATAAGATTCTGTATGTAGAGTATATTAAATACTTACTGTCTCCAGAAATAAGAGATCCTAATATTAATATTAATTTTTCAGTAATATTTATAATTATCATAACAAATCTGCTTTCCTTTTGAATCAGATTTTTTAAACAATGATGATTAATCCAAATACATATGAATAGACCATATTACCACCAATGAACAGCTGTGTCATTTGAAGTTAGTTCATTAAGTTTTCTTCTGTTCTCATAAGGGTGATAATACAATTTACATTGTAGAGTTGAAGTAAGAATTCGGTAAAGTAGTACTTACATTCAGGATATTGGTGTAGGACACATTAAATTTTGAAGAAAAGCATTTATGCTAAATTTAAATAATTTATTTTATTTGTACAATTTATCATATCTTAGTCATATATAAAATATATGATACATTATATATTTAATTTTATATAGATGTATATTGTGTTTACATATATAAATATAAAAATATATAAAATATACATATATAAAATATTAAAAATTTATACATATAAAAATGACTAATCAAAGTTATTAGTTCTGAAAAATGTCTTATTTTATTAATAATATTAATGATAAAATTTTCTGAGAAAGTAACATGGAATTAATAATATTCACTATATGTGAAGCTATGAACATGTCTATGGCTAACTAAAAATGACTGAGATTCAAGTAAGTAGAATTGTGGCTTCATTGTAGATATAGAAATTGTATATAGTTAATTAGATTACAGCACCATGAAGAACATTTGTCCCTCAAAGAATAACCTCTCAAAGATGCAGACTATGTTTTAATGGATGAATAGCCCAGAAATATTGGTGGGAATGGGAAAGAGTATACAGATTTTGAAAAGCAACAAGAGAGAAAATCTTGACAGTTCTTTCCTGATAAGGAAATGGGCTATAAGTGTCATTCAGATCGGAAATAGAAGGTATTTCTGAGAAGTAGGTGCAAGGCTTACTACAGGCAGCTGTGCCAAGGCTGGAAGATGAGGAAGAGTGTCAAGATCTTCAGCGTTAATAAATTGGAGGTCAGGGGATCAGGCTGCTCATCAGTCAGTGTCATTGGTGATGAATGTCCTGAGGGGAAAGGTCATTGCAACTCACAGGGCTGGAGTCTGTGCCATACCTCTACTAAAAAAGGGACTCTTACTGACATGTGGTTATTAAAGCCATGGCATCAGTGAGCAGAGGACAGAGACAACTCAGAGAAATGATTTCAGGACTTTAACAAACTGAAAAAAAAGTGTCAAAAAATTAAGTGGTTTTCTACTGAACTTTTACTTTTACATAATTCACTTGACAGAGCCAAATTTACTTATGATGTAGTTCTTCTTTCAAAACAAAAAAAGGGTTCTTTTCTTCAAATTGTTTACAAAGTAAGGCAAATGATGACATTTTATTCCTGATAAAAGATTTGTGTTAAAGCTAAAAATATGAGTTAATGTCTTCAGAGAGAATGTGGCCAATGAAAGACAATGTCCCAGATGTTGCAGTTTACAGGTGTATGGTAGTGTTTGAGTGGCACAGAAATCTACGGAATCAGACTAGATGTTTTAACTCATCTTTATATAAAGAACATGTGGAGCAGATCAGAATTGAATGCTGGCAAAAGATGGGCCCAATTCCATAAGCTGGTGATAGGAAAATGGAATATAGTACATAAAGTAAAGTGAGAATTATGATTTTTATGTCATACAACTATGAGTGTAATTCTTTCTCTGTTTCTCTCTCCCTCCCTCCCTCCCTCTTTCTCTCTCTCTCTCTCTCTCTCT
>NW_022196905.1:40975501-40993433 GCF_008632895.1 Mastomys coucha | reverse complement strand
GAGAGAGAGAGAGAGAGAGAGAGAGAGAGAGAGAGAGAGAGAGAGAGAGAGATAGCAATGGCCTTGAGACCAGGACCTCAAGAATGTGTGTCACAGGAAAAGCACTGTAGTCTGATTGACTCAGGTTTGGGACCCATCAGAAGGACTTTGAGTGGCTCACTATGGAAACAGGAAGTCAGTGAAAGCTGTGAACATAGGGATGATATCTGGCTTATCCCTTCCAGCAAAAACTTCAACACATAACAAGGGATGTTCATGTTATATTGCTAGAGCACCAGGTGAAGAGGTTGTTATTTCATTATCCGTGTTATTCAGGCAAGGGACTAAAAGTTCAGAGAGGTTAAGCAGTTACTCTAAGTCGAATGGTAGCCAGGACCTGAGGTGTCACTTAAACCCTAGCATATGCAAGACACAGCATTAGCTCTTCTTCATTTTCAGCATGTCAGGCTGTTTTTAATTTATGGCCTTGTTCAATAATAAGATTGTTGCTGTTCATTTCTTCCATCTTACAATCTCTAGCATCAATCTTTTTTTTTTTTTTTAATTTCACCATCTGGCCTAGTCTCTAATATGTTATAAAACTGAAATTATTATCTTCAATACAATCTTGTTTATAAAAACACAATTTCCCTTACCTGTTATTTTCTTTCATGTCTTCCAGACTATACACAGCTTTGGTTTGTCATTCTTCATTATTCTCTTCCTTTTCCCTCTTCCTTTTGTGGTCCTGGTCTCTTCTGTTTTACCTCTTCCCCTTCTTCCTAATATCTTAACCTTTTCCCCATGGTACATTTTCTATTTTATAATTGCTTGTATCATTTTTCCTAATATCTTTGGTTCACCCTCATCTTCCATTTCTTTCTGTATTCCTTCTGAGATTATTTATCTCAGGTGTTTCTCCTTGATATGCTGCAACAGCATCCTCAGTGGTGATAAAGGCTTGTGAGTTCATGAGACCTGTAAATCTTGGGCTCTACTCCAAGGTCTGTCCTATAGCTGTAACAACACTTTAACATCTGGTTTTGTGCAGAGGGAAAGGTATAGCATAATTGTGGTCCTCAGCACCAGATGATCTGCTGGCCTTTTAGACAGAACCTGTTTTTCAGATGTGCATACTCAGAAAATATCAAATTCAAAGATACCCTTATATCTACTATCAAGAAGAAAAATGATTAAAGCAGTTTTAAAACTATGCTAAACAAAGTCCAAAATGTTTTCTAATTGGGAAGTACATGGAAACACACATTTTGAAAATGCATACTGCACTTGTACTATAAGCTAGAGTGACTTCTCATTTTGCTGCAATACTACCTTTCTAGAAATAAACATTTCAAGGAAGCAATGAGTCAATGTTAGTTCTTAAGGAAAAAAAAAATGTCCCTCTCCACCTTTGGTTTCTTTGGAAACTCAGTGTCATCATAATCTTAGAATAAGTGCTTCTGGAAAGAAAGGCTGTGTCTTTTATTCTTTGCAAAAGGATATTCAATTCTTTTATTTGAAATAATGGCATAAATTGGGAGAGACATTGTGTCTCTTTACCTCTTTCTCCCACTGAAAACATCCTTCATTTCTGAAAGGCAGAATAGTTGTTTGACACTGGATGTAGTTTTTAGGTCACTCCAGTAATCAGAAAATTGTTCCTAGTTTAAGAAAAGTCCAAACTAAGATAGTTAGTTTCAGTGTTTTCATATGATTCAGAAAAATTTATGAGACCTACTCAACTTATGAGTGACCAGCGCAAGAGTCTACACACATAGGCATGCACACAAATGCATACAAACCCACAAAGGCATGCAAGCACACACAGCAGAGAGAGACCAAATCTAATGATTTCCTACTGACATGCTGTGCATTTTTTAAAAAAAAACATGATGAATAGCCACATAAGCACTGGACCTGACATCACTACTGCCATTTTTGCAGCTGACGTAGTCCCACATTCCATATTTGACTGCCTTTTTTTGCAGCTGACATGGTCCCACATCTTTCTAATTGCATTCCCAGATCTTAGATACTACTGAAACCCACAGGTCACTTTCTTAGCCTACACGGTGGCCTCAGTGTGAATAAATGTGGTCTCTTCTGCCTGCGCTCCAGCTGTTTGCTTACTGCTGTGGGTGATGATCAGCCACTAGACGGTGAACAGCTGCACCCTCAGTAGAAGAATAAGTCAACACAAGTCTGGGCTTCTGAATTCTTCAACTGGTTTGTTAGTGTACTAGATGCAAGTACATAACACAAATCATCTTTCTGAAATAGTTGTGTTTTATCTCATTGCATATAAGACTGGAACCGTTTATAAAGTTAAAAGTGCTTTCAGTCAAAAATAAACTTAATTTTTTAATTGTATGCAAATTGTTAAATCAATGTAATAATATTCACAGAATTGAGTCCAATTGGTTTGTTCTCAGGCCACCATCAGTTCCTTTTCGTCATATAGTATTTTCTCAGATTCTCATAAAGCTCATGGATCTTGAAATGTTCAAAGACTAGAAATAGCAAAGGAGAACTCTGGAGACCTTTATATCAGCCAAGTCAGTATTTTCTTTGGAAAATTTAACATAGCTCGTCCAAAGAGTAATATAAGATGAAACCCTGGTGTATGCAACTGCCAAAGAGTCTGATTATTTTAAGCAGTTTTTATTTCCTTTAATAACACTCCTGGAATATCATTTATAAATGTTCATTCTTGAGTAGTAATATGTCCAGCTTTAGTGACTTAAAGATATCAAGAAGTAATTAGTCCCCTGAGCCTATTAATTAAATTCATTTACATTTTATGGTTATAGAGACAGAAAAAAAAGTCATGAAAAGTTATTGCAGAACACTATACAAATACAAGTAGGAATGACAGACATTTAAAAACAAGCAAATGCTAAATACACACCCATACTTCCAATCCATGTTAACATATTTTAGTGCAGCTAAGTAGGATAAATCATTCTTGTTCTCAAAGAATTGCCTGTAGATATTTTTCTTCCTTTAGCAATTATCGTTTATTGTCCCAGCAATTTAGCATGGTGACTATGTCAATAGAGCTGTTTATCCTAGGCTTGTCTGTAATGCCTGAAGTACATGTATCAAGCATCTGGCCTACAAAAGCTGTTTATATTTTGAGATGGTTAACATTCTTTGTCAACTCAAATGGATTTGAAACATCCATGAGAGCACTTCTCTGGCTGTGTCTAGGAGCATGTTTCCAGAGACTTTTAAATTGAATGGCCCATCCTAAATGTGTGGTCACCATTTATTGGACTGAGTCTTGACTGGACAGAAAGAAAAGTGTTGGCACCTGCTCTCACTGTCTCATTTTCTAACTACAGATGCTCCTCTCTTGATCTTGTGCTTTCTCTAGAGTAGGCTTTTTCATTATTAAATTGTAAATCCCTATCAACCCTTCTCCAGGAAGTTACTTTCAGTCATATATTTAGTCACATAAATGAGAAAAGGTACTAATATATGTAAAGTTAAAGTGATTAATATGTGGGTCAATTAAACAGTGCTTAGTGCTAATTAACAGAGCTTAACTTTCAAAGAAGGAATTGTAACCTGAGCAAATTCAGAAGCACAAGACAGGCTCAGATGAGACAGAGGCTATCTGAGCTCACTGATAATAATGCGAGCAAAGAATTGTTGTAGCATTCTGGTAGGAAAACACAAATATGTCAGCTGTGCCTGGAGAATTAGCCTGGGCCCTGTGATAGATGAGTTGTGATGGTTATAGATAAGCTCAATACATACATATAGCATTAAATTAGTTTAAACTATTCATGTAATTAATACTCATCATAAATTTATCTTTCTACTTAGGTTTTTGGCACATCACAAATTTAGAATTCACAAATAATTGATAACTCAATGAAGTTTAAAGTTTTCCTTTGAGGGAAGAACACTGTGATTGAACCCTTGGCAATCTTTCCTCCCTACCAGAGTAGACAGGAGCCAAATTTCCAAAACCCACATGAAATTATATGTGTGTGTGTGTGTGTGTGTGTGTGTGTGTTTTGTGTGTGTGTACATACTTTGTGGACATTTCAGACAATAATCAATGGTAAGTTATTGTAAAGGGGATAATCGATTTACTTGATATCTCTTATCTTTTTCAGAAAGATTTTTATCACACATTTTTATATTTTGGCTATCTGAGTGACAATATTAATCCTTTTTGAAAAAAGTTGTTATTTCTTGTCTCAATCATCATCAATAAATTGGGAAGATGTCTTATTTTACTATTGTAGTTGAAATAAATCATCACAGACTTAGTGACCTGAAACAAAACAGCATTGTGCCTCTGTTCAGTAGGAAGTTTCTCCCACATGAATCGCACTGGGCTGAAATCAAAGCATTACCCAGGCCTTATTCTTCCTTCTGAAGGTTCTAAAAATGTTTATTCCCTCTGTTAGCTGTTTTTTTTTTTAATTTTTTATTAGATATTTTCATTATTTACATTTCAAATGATATATTCTTTCTTGGTTTCTCCTCCAGAAAAAAAAATAAACTTTTCTCTCCCCCCTCCTCCTGCTCCCAAACCCACCCTTTCCTGCTTCCTGCATTCCCCTACACTGGAGCATAGAGCCTTCCCAGAACCTAGGGCCTCTCCTCCCATTGATGAGCGACTAGGCCATCCTCTGCTACATATGCAGTTGGAGCCATTAGTCCCACCATGTGTACTCTTTGGTTGGATACCAGCAAGTACTGGCTGGCAGGAGCCTGAGATAGCTGTCTCCTGGGGGGCTCTGACAGTGTCTGACTAATACAGAAGTAAAGGCTCACAGCCATCCATTGGACTGAGTACAGAGCCTCCAGTGAAGGAGCTAGAGAAAGGACCCAAGGAGCTGAAGGGTTTGTAGTCCCTTAGGAGGAAAAACAATATGAACTAACTAATACCCTCAGAGCTCCCAGGGACTAAACCACCAACCAGGGAGTACACATGGTGGGACTCTGTTAGCTTTAAGAAAACAGCTGTGCTGTTTATTTTTGGCCATTCCCCTGCATTCAATTCCCCACCCTCAAAAAACACTTTTAAGTACGTCTTGAACATTGACTTTTGCTTCTTTACTCTATTTAAATGATTTTGGGTCCTGAAGAACTAGCACATGACAAACAAACATAAGTCCCTGAGTTCAATATCTGGCACCATGTAAGAACAACCAGGCAAACCAAAACAAGAATCAAGTCACTCTAGCACATTTATAATCTCAGTGCAGGAGGATCTCTGGGGTTCATTGTCTACTTTGTTCAGCCAAATCAGTGAGCAGCAAAATCAGGTCCCAGCGAAAAGCTCTATCCCAATAAAACAGAGAAAAAACAAACAAAAATTTGCAGTACTTAAGGGACTATGGCTGAGACCCTTGGGTCTCTACTTGCATGTACAAATATATATATAGCCATGGAATGATGCACTTCTAAGCATAAACACATACAGACACATGCAGAAATATTTTTAAACATCCTAAATGGGAAGAAATATGGCTCAATATGAACATTGCTTGCTATTTAATCATAAAGACCTGAGTTAATATCCTCAACATCAATGAGAAAAGTTAGGTATAGCACTATACACCCATAATCCCAGCACTAGAAGACACATATTGGAGGATCCTGGAAGCTCACCAGCCAGCTAGTACAATTCCAGATTTGGCATAAGACCCTGTCTCAAAAAGAAAGATGGTGAGCAATAATAGATACCTAATGTTGAGTTCTGGTCTTCACATGCTTATTATGCATCTTCATTTAACATTACACACACACACACACGCACTTGCATGTACACATGTGTACAGGCACACAAATACATGTACTGATGGTTACAAATATATACGAATGATTCAAGATAATCTCTTAAATTGAGAAACTAACATACCTTTATTTTCTTTTTGGTTTTTTCGAGACAGGGTTTCTCTGTATAGCCCTGACCATCCTGGAACTCACTCTTGTAGAACAGGCTGACCTTGAACTCAGAAATCTGCCTGCCTCTGCCTCCCAAGTGCTGAGATTAAAGGCATGCACCACCACCACCCTAGTTGAAATTAACAAACTTAATTCCAAATGCAACCTTAACTTCCCATTGTCATTTGAACTGATATACTCACAGGTACTGAGATTAAGACATGGCTATTGAAGTTAATAATTCTCACTATCACTGTATCTTTAACCTCTGAGTACCCTTCTTTGGGTAACCCCTGCTGCCTCTCAGACTACTCTCTCTCTTTTACCACCATTGTTGGATACAGAGTTGGCTTAGCAGTACATGAGAATGTTCCTATGGGTCACAAAATAGAGTACCATTTGACATTCATGTAGGCTTTGTTTCTTTTGTCATTCCTGGCCCATTGTGGGTGGCCAGTAGCTGAATACTGTGGTGCCCACTTAATTCAATATTTGCAAGTCAGCCTGACTCTGTTATTGTCATTAACTTCAAAACAAACAAACAAACAGCCAAGTACATCCTATAAATCACCCTTAGTAAATTTCTCCATATTTTCTACATTCTTGCTAATTCCAGGCTTTGATTCACTTCAGTATCATTTCTCTTCTTGATAGCAACATTCGCCCTTGGCTTCACTTCAAACATCCCAATTTATTCACACTGGGACCTAGCATAAGTGTGGTAAATATCAAGTTCAAGACAGAAAGGCCCTGAATAAATTGAGTACATACAAATCTATCCAGTTACAATGAATGTCCAGTCCATTGTTTGATATCTTTATCCCTTTGTAGTTTATCTTGTTCTCAATCATATATTAAGTTCAAAGAAAACCCTGAAGAACTGGTCAGAGAAGCAAAATTACCAGAGAGGTCTACTATAAAAATGGGCAGAAGAAATACAAAGAAAATAGGAGAGAACCCAGTAGGGAAACATTCTTATTAGAGGATAACGAAAAAGTTTTTTTCAGAAATGATATAGAGAATGCTGGAGGGTAAATGGAATTAGTGTAACCATCATAAATGCCAGGCTTTTACCAGAGTTCTTTCTGTACCAGGGATAGAAATTAGATTGAGGATTCATAGGAAAGGGGATTATGATAGAAAAAATATGCAGTTGTATATGCCAGGGGACAGAAACTTAGGTGTGTATTAGGTATTACATTGATGTCACTCTTACCATCGTTGGATGTTTATCTATTAAAATCACATTTAATATTATAAATAATGTAATGATTTTGTCTTATCTGTCATAGAATGTGAACTTGTATAATTGAAGTTAGCAAACATCATTCCTCTACTTGAGTTAAATTCAAGAGATTCCTTAAACTCAGATATAATCTTAAACTCAAGATGTATTGAAGCCCTAGCATCTTTAATGGCTGTTTAATATTACCTAGAGCACAAGTGTCTGAAACTCCTCTTTACCTTCAAACTTCCCCGATAAATTTCTATGTTGTATAACTTATATAAGTCACACAAGTCCTACATTATCTCTCTAATTTTGAGATTCCAATTTCTTCTCTATCTTGTAGAGGACACATATTTCTTTTTAGAATATTTATTTTTTAATCATATGTACAACTGTATGTCTGTGTTATACAAATATGAGTGTAAGTGCTTACGAATTCCAGAATTGAGTATTGGATCTTCGAGAACTAGAGTTACAGGCAGTTGTGAGTCATATGACTAGGATTCTGGGAAGTGAAGTGGGTTCTTTGTAAAAGCATCTGCCAAGTCATCCCTCCATCCTAAAGACTTCTATTTTCATACATAACCATCACTTGGACTGAATTTTAACAGTTCAAAGGTAAATGGTATTTTACCATTCGTGAGTTATTCTTCACTCACAAAATATCTCATTACAATATTGTTCATTTCAGAAAAGTTTATTCGCTTATAAATGGTGAATCATAATGCAGTTGTATGGTCTATATAGTTCTCAACAACTCTATTATTACGGTAGTAAGAATCACTGAGTCCAAAGACAACCATGAAGACACCATGCTGTACTACTCCCACTGCCCTGCCCTTACTACTAAAAGTTGAATGTGATGATAGGTCATCAAGACGATATTGGGTAGTAGAGCACAACCACCATGTACTCAGCTTTAGTTTGGCTTCCAAGGTATTCACAATCATTTATTTTTGCCCATCATGTGTTTGTACAGTGCATAAAAATATGACAAGCCAAGTCTTTGCCCCGCACTGAGAAGGCATCCTCACTCATGCAAGGTGAGCATGAGTCCTGCAACCTGGAAGCAAGGAAGCATCTGATCTAGAAACATCATCAATTATGTGGTTAACTTTTTATCTCATTATAATACTCTCCTTCGCATATTTTTTCCACTGGTTCAAAACAGGAAAATTCTTCACTGAGATTCTGTACATACCAACAACACAGAAATGAAAAGAAAGACAATAGCAACATAATGATAAAGTGTCAAAAATCTGAGCTCTTTGGTTTATTGTTTTGCTTTTAAAATGTATGCTTTTATATAAATCATTTAGACTCCAAGATTCTATATCTTTTAATAAAAAAAGATAGTGTGGGATAGATTTATGTTTTTTAAAGACCAAGTTATTTATTACATCCAGGGGAGGAGATGTGTGATGTGTCAAGCAAAAAACCAGCTTCTGTGCTCCTAACTCACACTTAAATATGGGCAGCTGACTTCCAACCACTACTGAGCTTCCCAGTAAGACTTTGCAACCAAATCTTAGAAATACATTCCACTAGATGCTCTCTATCATTTCCTGATCTCCAACACAGTATGACTCCATGTATAAAGTACACAGGGTGACTTGGCATAGTGAGAATTGTGCAGGCTAAGAAACAAGAGATCTAAATTTGACTTTGACTAAAAATTATAATGTCATTGTGCAAGATATACAAAAAAAATTATTGACAAACACAGAAATGGCTGACAGATGGATGCCAGACAGATTAGACAGAGGTGATAGATACATGATAAATGATAGGAAGATGCAATTGCTCAGATTCAGTAGAATGGTATGCAAACATTTCCTGAGTGCAGAGAGGATAGTCAATAATTGATAAACCATTTAAATAACTGTTGTATTCATTCCCACCTCTGCTTTTCAAAGGGAAACTCTGTTCAATAATAGCATCAAATATTTATATAGAGCCTTAAGACATTTTTCACACATGCCTTGCCTTATTTGAGCCACATGATGCTCTAATGTAAGCCTATATAAGTTTCTTCACTTTTACAAGCAAGAAAACCAGTTCACTGGTCTGTTCAAGGTCAAGTAGCTAATAAACAGTTGACTTGGGGTTTGAACTCAGCCTCTCCAATGCTCAGTAAGAGCTACTGCTTTACTCCAAATGAGATATTCACATTCAGTTTTATCTACCATCATATTTTCTGCTTCAACTCTTCCATGTGACTCTTGTGAAATGAAATTGGCAAGTGTTTAAGACTGTGATGCTGAAGTGCTATATTAGGTCATCTACAGAGGCAGTCATCCTGAAATAACATACTCCATGATCCCTCAGCATGATGGGCACTCCCTGTGTTACACATGTCATTGTTCGGGATTAATATCTGCCCTTGCTCTAATTCATACTTGCTTTATAAGAATGTAGATCAAGGTATTTGCTCTCAAAGTGACTTGACTGCCAAGGCTAGGCAACTAGCAGTCAGATCAACAAGCATTTTCTACATATAAACACAGCACCTGACCTTTATATGAGGGAAAGTGATATTTGAAACAAAATAACGAAGTTTTTGATGGCCATGGTATTACTTTCTTTTAGGGGATTCTCTATAGTGATAATAGTTGTTGATTTTTGTTGGACTAAACCAAATCTTTTGAAAAATATAACCTAACTCTACTGATACAATAATAACAAGTTTCTAGATGAAAAAAAAAAAGGTACCAATGAAGCTCTAGCTTCCCTCAGGAAATTTTAGTACAGATATGCTGCAAATATAATTTTTAAAAGCTTCATTAAACTAGCCCCAAAGTGCATCTAATTCCTTTAGCATTTAATACTTTTAAAGTTCCGTTTGCAGATACAAACTAGAAAAAACAAGTAATACATAAGAAAAACCATTGAAACAGAATCAATAACATCACAATTTCCAAATAAAGAGAGCACATGAAGGAGGGTGATTAATAGTTGTTTTTCTTTTTAACTTTAGAGTATATATTTATGGATATCTGCCTTTCCCTCAAATATTCTGTCCTAATTCAATCATACATCCTGTCATTCAGGATATATTTCATCCACTCCATCGCGAGTGAACACATATATTAGTATTCATTATCTCAATCACCCTACTCTTGTCCACAGTCCAATCCCACAAAAGACTCTGTAATATACCCCCATTATATATTTCGACATTGACTTTTTATTTCTCTGAACCGTCCAATAACTGTGAATCACATTTAACTTGAAGTCACAATCTTCACAGTATTAACAAAACCCTTTCCACCAGGGCTTCCAGTATCCTGTCCTATTCAAGGATACAGTATCCTCCTTGTTCATTCTACTACAAGCACACAAACTACTATCTCTTCCACACACTAGAACCTCAAGATCTTTGTTATGCAGTCACATTTACTTGAAAAATGACTATTATAAATTCTCAGATTATTCCTATTTACTTACATCTCTGCTTAAATGTGGTTGTCCCAGTGAGTCTTTCCCTGTACATTAGAAAGTTGTTCCTTGAAGCACCTTATCCTTTTTGCTTTGTTTTGTTTTGTTTTATTTTGTCATATTCTTTACTATGTATAAAATATTGTAACAATAAAAATGAGTATTATTAAAGTTGTTTGATATAAAACAATAATCAATTGAACCATCTTATATAGATGCATGTCTACAGCAATATTGAAAATATATAAAAGTTTTTCTCAATATAAATTTTAAATAACTCCCAACATATTAACTGTACATTTTAAAATAATGCATCACTACTACTAGTATTCTTTTAAATGAACATAAATACATAGCCTTTTTGTTTGTTTGTTTGTTTGTTTTCTATTTAATAGAGCTTAAAATCTTGGCTCTTATACTATGGTACAAAATAAGAACAATTTTTAGACATCGGACTTCATTGTAATAAGGCTGTACTTCAATGACCCTCACATCACCAAAGGATTTTACCTCCATCATACCTACGCTAAGAGTTGACAGTTCTACTGCACCAAGGAATGAATTGTAGGCACATTTTTTAGATACAGATTTCCTGCTATGGTCAAAGGTATTTGACTTGAGTGAGTATCTTCATTCTCAGCCCACAGAGAACAGGTTACATTCATTTAAGAAATGGTGTGTGTATTAAGATAGTCTATCCATGATGTTATTCACCAACTGTTTCAGTAAACAATGGGTCTGCATGGAGGGTAGCACAGACATTTGGTGAGGGTAAGAATCTGGCTCATTCACTGTGATGATTTTGAAAAGCATTCATCTCAGAAAAAGAGTAACTTATAAAGTTCTCTTCAAATTGATACAAGAGTTACAAAGGTCAAGCAAAGCAGTCAGTTCACTCTTTGTTGTTCTCTTACAAGCCACCTCACAAGTTAAATGTCTATGTTTCTTTTGGCTGTATAAATACTTTTGAAATATGTAAGCTGTTCTGAAAACCATAGTATAGTGTAAAAACACCAAATAAACAATCCTACAAATAGAAAGGCTGAGGTAGGAGAAGGATAATTTCAAGATCATTATGTGGTACACAGTAAGACACTGTCACATACCAACAAGCTGAAAGTGTATATGGATTGTATAATATTGGACCTATTTCTCCCATTTCCAAATTAGAGAGACCATTGGATAACAGCCAACAAATTTCTAATTCCTCATATTTTTGGATTTCAATCGATTAGGATATGTTGGTAATATTAATTTTCATGTTAAGATTTTAAGAAAAAGTAATTGTTACTTCCTGTTATTTTTGTTATTAGAGGTAGAATAACGTTTGTGTGTGTTTGTTGAAAGATTAATTTCTTGCTTCTAGGGTGTAGTTTTCCTCCTTATGTTGGTGTTTTCCATCTATTATCCTTTGTAGGGCTAGATATGTGGAAAGATATGGTATAAATTTCATTTTGTCATGGAATATCTTGTTTTCTCCATCTATGGTAATTGAGAGTTTTGCTGGGTATAGTAGCCTGGGCTGGCATTTGTTGTTCTCTTTGGGTCTGTATGGCATCTACTGAGGATCTTCTATCTTTCCGATAGTCTCTGGTGGAAAATCTGGTGTAATTCTAATAGGCTTGTATTTATATTTTACTTGACCTTTTTTCCTTATTTCTTTTAAAACTCTTTCTTTGTTTAATGCATTTGATGTTTTGATTATTATGTGACAGGAGGAATTTCTTTTCTGGTCCAGTCTATTTGGAGTTCTGTGGGCTTCTTATGTATTTATGGGCATCTCTTTCTTTAAGTTAGGGAAGATTTCTTCTATAATTTTGTTGAAGATATTTATTGGCCCTTTAAGTTGGGAGTCTTCACTCTCTTCTATACCTATTATCCTTAGGTTTGGTCTTCTCACTGTGTCATGGATTTCCTGAATGGTTTGGGTTAGGAGCTTTTTGTTTTTTACATCTTCTTTGACTGTTGTGTCAATGTTTTCTATGGTGTCTTCTGCACCTGAAATTCTCTCTTCTATCTCTTGTATTCTGTTGGTGATGTTTGCATCTATGACTCCTGATTTCTTTCCTAGGTTTTGTATTTCCAGGGTTGTCTCCATTTCTGATTTCTTTATTGTTTCCATTTCCATTTTTAGATCCTGGATGGTTTTGTTCATTTCCTTCACCTGTTTGATTGTGTTTTCCTGTAGGTCTTTAAGGGATTTTTGTGTTTCCTCTTTAATGGCTTCTAGCTGTTTACCTGTGTTCCCCTGTATTTCTTTGAGGGAGTTATTTATGTCCTTCTTAATGTCCTGTATCATCATCATGAAAAGTGATTTTAGATCTGAATCTTGCTTTTCCGGTGTGATGATGTGTCCATGACTTGCTATGGTGGGAGAACTTGGTTCTGATGATGCCAAGTAACCTTGGTTTCTGTTGCTTATGTTCTTATGCTTGCCTCACACCATCTGGTTATCCCTATACTAGCTGCCCTGGCTAAATGTGACTCTGGCTTATTCTTCCTGTGATCCTGGTTGTGTCAGAACACCTCAGAGTCAAGCCGTCTCTGTGTTTCTGTGATTCTGGGATCCTGTGATCCTGGGCGTGTTAGAGCACCTAGGAGTGGGGCTTCCTCTGGGTGTTGTGGGACTGGCTTCAGAATTTGCACCCAAGATCTGCTCAGAGCACCAACCCAGACAGAGTAGAAGGAACCCATGCCACTGGGCTGATGGAGTTCCTGCGTGCCTGGATCCCAATGGTCCCAGTTACTCCAGGTGTTGGGACAGATGTTGTGTCCTCACCTCTGATCCTCGGATCCTAGGTGTGTTAGAGCACCTGGGAGTGGAGCTTCCACTGGGTGGTGTGGGACTGGCTGCAAAATATGCACCCATGTTCTGCTTAGGGCACTTGACCAGGCAGACTGGACACCTTATCCTTATTTTGTTATTTTTTCTTATTTCTTCTACCTTACCACCACTAGCACACTAGATATTTACTGCATTTGCATTATCTTCTGACTCTCCCACAGAACTGATCAGCTTCTGAAAGGGAGATCTATCGGTTAATAACCCATAGTCTTATCCTCATTTCAACTTCAGTGCTTAGTGCTTGACTATTCCATTAATTGTTGTCTTTCTTCTTAATAATTCATGAGTGTCTCTGATCATCATAAAGAAGCTGGGACTCTACACTGTGTGATGTTCAAGATCTAGAGTTTGTTTACAGTATGCCAAATAACATCAGCTTTAAGTCTTTCCTTAGTCCTTAATTTTGACAATCATCCATAGTTCACTAGTAGCCATGAAAATTAAATGAGAAAATATTGATAAAAATGGGGTATTAAAACTTGATGTCTATGTTCTTGTACAAGCCTTTCACAATCATTTTCTTAAAAAGAAGTGTGATGATGTTTCAAACCACATTCTATATGAATCAGTTTAGCTATAACCCTCAAGGTTTTGGAAGTAACAGTAGGTTTAATGGAGATTTCACAGTGTACAATGCTTTAAACTGGTTATTCTCAAAATTTTTGTGATGTATTCATTTTTTAACCTTCTTTCAGACTCTTAGTCAATTTTCTATTATTCCAGAGGTTGTTTTGAGAGAGGAAATTTCTAAATAACTTGCTATACTTGCTCTGGTGGAGACCTTCTTGGCTACATCACTTCATGTCAGTGCTGCCACAGCCATAGGAGAGAGGTAAGAAGAAAAGCTCCCAAGAAACATAAAAAAGACAGAACAAGGAGGAACCAGGCTTTAGACACCCCATATTCCCTCTTCAAATTCTTAACTATTTCCTAATACTGTTCCACTGGAAGTCAAGGTCTAGAAACATAAACCCATGGGGGACACACTCAATTTGTTGCCAAACAGTATTTAGTTGGAACACATTTGCTCCATCCATCTGCTTTCGGTAAGCTCATTTGTCTTCTAATGCTCTTCATTCTCACATCCTTCAACACTCAACTTAATGTCTCTTTACCTTAGAGACTACACTAGCTACTCTCTCCCTAATGTCTTCTTTTTATTCTTCATTTACCCACTAAATATTAAAAGTCTTCATTTTACTGTTACAGACTTATGCTTATGAAATATGTTGGTTTAAGTACAATTAGAGTACTGTTTTCATATTTTGTACCAACAATATATCCAACATCTAGTAGGTGTATAATATATCCCATAAGGAGTAGATGTTTCTTGAACACTTATTTATTAATGGGAAAGTCATCATAGGGTTGAAACCTTCCCTGGGGATTTATACATAGCAAATGTCTTAATGGGGAAAAAGATCTTTTCTTCAGTGGTATAGTCATTGGTAATTGCCCATGTCCCTGTAAGTAAACCATTATTCATGCTCTTACAAACAAACCAAATGAAGCTCATTGCCCCATTAAAAAGGACATAAAAGTAGTAAGGGATCTAGTTGGTGAGAGAAAGATGATTAAAGTAAGTAATGAGGGACAAGAAAAGGTAATAGGATGAATGTGCATATGCATTATATATTATGATGATGTCATAATTAAATGTAATAATAAATGTTAAAGAAAATATTGAAAAGTATTTTTTAAAAAATGTGTCTAGAGTGGTTGCTCAGTAGTTAAGAGTGTTTGCTGCCCTTGAAGATTATCCAAGTTTAATTCTGAACACTGGCACGTGGTTCACAACTTAGGTTAACTTCAGTTTATCAGTATCTGATGCAATCTTCTTGCATCTGGAGGCCCTAGAAACATACATTATGCACATGCAGACAAAATACTAATATACATTAAGTCAAGAAATATAAATAAATAAATTAAATAAAAAATAAATAAATAAAATTTAGACTCTGATGACATCTTCTTGAATCTGGAGTCCCAGGAACATACATGGGGCATGCGTGGGCAAAGTACTAATATATATTGAATAAATACATAAATAAATACATCATATTTAGAAGAACTAAATTGTCAGTAGTATTTCACAACTTTTAATTTTTCAATATCATTTACATTCTGGTATTTACAATCTATTTGAAATTTTGGTCTTATTTGTAATATTATCATTTATACAAATATCAATTTCATACTGCCTGATTAAAAACTAAAATCTAATAAGCACTTTGTTTCTACTAGGATATTACTGTTCAAATTTAGTATTCTTTCAATTCTACATTTTCCTGTATTTTTATTGGATATTTTCTTTATTTGCATTTCAAATGTCATCCCTTTTCCTGGTTCTCCCCAGAAACCTTATATTTCTGTATTTTTATCATGTGTTTTAGCTTTTCAATCAGTGTTATGTATAGTCTAGTATAAGTTCAATGCCAGTTTTAGAGTACTAAGAAAGCCAGGGCCATATAAGCAGCAGATGACAGTGCCAGTATGTGAGTTCTTCTGTCAATTGCATTTTACCTAGGACATAGATGAATACAAAATTGCAATATTTTAGAATAACTTTTACTATCTATTGGTCTCAGTTTGATAGGATGTTGATTTAATGAAAAACTAAAGCACATAGCTTTTTTATGTCCTTTTTCATATACTCCTAAAAGTCAAACAATGTTCGAGTAGATTTTACTCTTTGTTGACTAAATTATCGCTATCAATATACCTACTTAATAAGCTGTTTATCTATCTACTATTTAATATGAAGTTGTCAATATCTAGATAATAGATTTCTCTTAGACTTTTAAAAGTATTAATAAAATGCAATTATTTAATTATTCAATTTACATTAACTTACCTTTCTGGTCTAGGAGACATTGTCACTGGGACTGACTTAATTCACAACACATTCTTAAGTATAGCTATTCACTGAGAAGTGTCCAAAAAGTGTCTCATAGGAGTTCTTAAATTTCTATAATCAACACCCTAAATGAAACGTGAAAAGTCTGTATTTCATGAAAGTATGAGGCAAGGGAGGACCGTAAGTACAGGTGGTCTCTTCGTAGCCAAGGAATAGGGCTATAGAGGGGTTACATGACCTCTGCAGCACCACAGAGTACTGATTCCCCAAGGAGTGCTTGGACAATGTTTCTTCTCCATTAATTCTCTTGTGAATCATTTTATGGCTTGAAGACTCCCTATGCAATAAAAGTTTATTGGCCATGTGTCAGGAACTTTGCTGGGTGCTGGGGTTGCAGGGATTTATGAGAGACGGCTCTCTCCCTAAAGGACATCACAGTGTAATGACAAAAGTAGGTATAAACCATTCTGCAGAATCTAATAAGCGCATGAACAGATGAAGGGCACATAAGCCAGCCCAGGGGGTCAGAACAGAAGCACTGGAAAAAGAGATTTGCAATCAGAGTCTTAAATGATAAGTTGGGTTAGAAGTTTTCTAGACAGTTAAATGGAAGAATAGGAGATATTGGCAAGGTTGAGGCTATGCACAGGAAGACAGCATGCAGGCAGAAAAGCATAAGAAAAAGCAATGTGGAATTCTAGGGAAATGTCAATTAATTGCAAGCAGTCCATTTCTCCTGTGTATAAAAGCACACAAGGGACAAGAATAGAAAATTGGCCTGTACAAATAGGTTAAACATGTAAAATATGTAAATATGGCCTAATAAGCCATATTTATGATTTTTGGTCTTAATCTATAGAAATTAAAGAATAATTAAGACATTTGAAATAATAGCTTCATAACATGAATTGTATTTCCCAAACCCTGGTACCCTTTTTTTTCTAAGAAAAGGAAAATAAAAACAAGGGCTAATTAGGAAGTAAGTACAATAATCAGCTAGATATTTTTGTAAGCCTTACAAAAAGCAAAGAAAAATATAAAGGCTGAAGAGGTTCATGTGATCAAGTACTTTAAATATATGCATGCATATAATGAAAATATCTGTTTAATTTGTACACGATTTTGATATAGATTGTTGTAGGCTATTTAGTTAAGAGAAGATCTAAATGTGACTCAAATGAGGACACAGCTTAAGGAATCTATCAAAGGTTACAGTATGCATTCATAGGTAGGCATGATTGATATAAAACTATATAAGAAGCTTAAATTGGAACATATAATATTCTCAATCTCAAGTTATTCTCACACCAGCTTGGGAGTTCATTCTTGTCTTTCCCAGAAAGGTGTCCTTATGTAAAAGTGCAGCAATTATTTTAGACTTTTGTTGTTTTTTGTTAATAAAACATCTTTAGACATGACATATAAGCTATAATTTATTATTTTTCCTGGTCCTCTTCTTACCTCCCCTCTCATGATTAAATTTCTCTAGATCAGTGGTTCTCAACTTTACTAAAGCTGTAACTCTAATACAGTTCTTGATATTATGGGGATCCCCAAACATAAAATTATTTCATTGCTATTTCATACATGTAACTTTGCTACGATTATAGATTGCAACAACATGCAAATCCCAAAGGGGTTACTGTTTTTTTTTTTTTTTAATTTTAGATATTTT
>NW_022196905.1:40968303-40973687 GCF_008632895.1 Mastomys coucha | reverse complement strand
CAAGAATTGACAAATGGGACCTCATAAAGTTGCAAAGCTTCTTCAAGGCAAAAGACACTGTCAATGGGGTTACTGTTTTTTGAAAGAATTCTTTTGAGAACCATTGTTCTCTATGTTCTCTGCCTATGTGGATACAAGAGATAGTAGAAAGAGGCTTAAGAAAGAGGCAGAAAGAAATTCTTAGAGTTATGAAAAGAAAAAAAAGATTGTTTTATAGAATCAAAAACAATACACATCTCAAGTATGCAAACATTGCCAGTCAAATAAACAAAAGAAAGTTGAGAGCCACTGATCTAAAGAATAAGATGAGAGGGATTATACACTACTAATTTATTTTCTAAATGAGGCAAGGCATCCTTAACTCTCTGCTTGATAGTGATTTAAGAGTACTAGATATTAATTAAGGTAAAAATTAATCATCAATGGATTAGTCCTACTCATAAAAACAGGAATGTTTTGTTACTATGGGGTATTGTGAGTCATAAGATTTAGTGATCAGAAACTGGCGTTTGGGGATGAAGCTTTGGTATTATGTTTTTAATTCTGCTTTAAATTATTAGACAATAAGAAAGAACTATGCCCAACTTCTGGAGGAACCGCCATACTGATTTCCAGAGTGGTTGTATCAGCTTGCAATCTCACCAGCAATGAAGTAGTGTTCCTCTATCTCCACAACCTGAGACAGCGTCTGCTGTCACCTGAGTTTTTTATCCCAGCCAATCTGAAAGGTGTGAGGTGGAATCTCAGGGTTGTTTTGATTTGCATTTCCCTAATGACCAAGGATGCTGAACATTTCTTTAGGTGCTTCTCAGCCATTTGGTATTCATCAGTTGAGAATTCTTTGTTTAGCTCTGTACCCCATTTTTAATAGGGTTATTTGGTTCTCTGGAGTCTAACTTCTTGAGTTCTTTGTATACATTGGATATTAGCCCTCTATCAGATATAGGATTGGTAAAGATCTTTTCCCAATTTGTTGGTTGCTGTTTTGTCCTGTTGACAGTGTCTTTTTGTCTTACATCCATTGAACTGAGTACAGGGTCCCCAATGAAGGAGTTAGAGAAAGGACCAATGGAGCTGAAGGGTTTGCAGCCCCTTAGGATGAAGAACAATTTGAACTAACTAGTACCCTCAGAGCTCCTAGGGACTCAACCACCAACCAAGGTCTATACATGGTAGGACTGATTGTTCTGGCAGCATGTGTATAGTAGAGGATTGCAAAATCAACCATCAATGGAAGGAGAGGTCCTTGATCCTAGGAAGGTTCTGTGCCCCAGTGTAGGGGAATGCCAGGGCCAATAAGTGGGAGAGGGTAGGGTGGCAAGCATGGGGAGGGGAGAGCCAACAGGGGTTTGTTCTTGGTGTTTTTGTTTTTTTGTTTGTTTGTTTGTTCCTGGGAGGGGAAACTGGGAAAAGAAAAATCATATGATATGTAAATAAAGAAAATATCTAATAAAAAAAATGAGAAAGAAAGAAAGAAAGAAGATATCAAAATAGTCCACAATTGAAATAAACAGAGGAAGCCTTAGGTTGGTTACATGCTAGTCTAATGAATTTGAGTGAGGCAGGAAATGATGACAGGTCAGTCCCAGAAGTCAAGTAGAATTGCCAATGATGACCTTGGAAATATCAACATTTATCATCAGATAGTTGAGAGAGGAAAGAATATTCTCACCCAGAGCTGGTAGAAAGAAACTATAAGGACGTCAGAGAAAAGGAGAGATGTAACTGATGTTTGCTCCAGGAAAGATAATTGAGTGAATTCATAAATAAAATCAATATTCAGTGCAAATCAAGCCAGAAGGCACAAAGAGAAGTACAAGACCAAAAGATATACAAGGAATAAGGTCAATTATAAGGATGTTACACAAACAAAAAGACAATGTGATTTCTGTACTACATAAGGAGACACTCTTGGGAGACCATCATAAACCCCTAAGCTGTTCTGTGTATGATGTGAGATGTGTAAATGAGATTGGCTTGAAATTTTAGGATGTTTAGGCTGTAAGTTTAGAATGTGTATTAACTGTTCATTGTTTCATGGAATTTTCAGACTGTTCCAAAGGAGGAAGTCCTAACTTTGTTTGTGTATCTATTTGTTTATCTATCTATCTATCTATCTATCTATCTATCTATCTATCTATCTATCTGTCTGTCTGTCTGTTATCTATTTTGCTTTTCTGTGTATGTTCTTGTTCTTGGTCAAACTACCTGCAGGTAAAGTAGAATGGATATATCAGTGACATATCTTGAATATCATGATAAAGCAAGCATGTACAGTAACAAACTATTTGAAAATAAAATCACCCTACATTCAGTGGACAACAATCTATATATGGAAAGGAATAAACCCCAGAAAAAGAGCATTTTTGTTTTGTAAGCATAATCCAGAAAAACAAAGAGTCCAGATACCAGGGGCAATGGAAATGTGAAGAGAAGCTGCCTAAAGCTACAGGTTTCCAAGATGTTAACCTAAGAAATCTAAACATCGAGGAAACAGTTTATCTAGGGTTTGGGGTATAGCATTGTACTCAGAAATGACATTTTAAATGCCCAAATCCAAACAAAAGAGAAGCAGAAGGGCTCTTTGTGTCTATGCCTGCTGAACACTGATGCTCCTAAGTTCCTTTGTGCTCTGGAATACCCTTGTACTGAGTCTGCAGTGAACTTGGTGTGATTAATTCTGAGTTGGAGATGCCAGAGTCTTGTCATAGCCTTGCCAGTAGACAGAAAAAGAGCTCTGAAAAGGAAACATCATGTCTAACCTGAGCTAGGCAACTAAGGTTTAGAAGAAAGGAAGCTAGAATTACTAAAGTTTGAAATTTTAAGACATCATGCCAAGTTCATAAACCCACATGTTTTATGATTTGGATTTTTATTCTTTGTTAATCCAAACAGGAACAATGAGACTATAGAGCTCAGTGGGTCACACATTCTGTCTGAGCAGGCTTAAGAAGATAAAGATCCCCTTTACTCTGTTTCTGTTAGTGATGAATCTCCTTGACACAGTTAATGTTCTGTTCAGAAAGAACTGAGACAATGAGACATACAGACTTTATTTTTCTGCCATTTGTTTTAGAACTCACAACTTGATCCACTCAATCAGTCTTCTCGTTAAGCTGATAATTTATAATTCCAGGTTACTCCCCAAATATATTTACATTATAGCTGAAAAGAATTCATATTGGCAACAGAATGTCAAATATATCATTTAAAAGAAATAAGTACTTTCCAGGCATGAGATTACTGCAGTTTATTTGAAAGCCTATTGTGCAAATTTGTATAATAAATATTTCAACATAAAATGGGTCCTCATTAACAGTAGATCTCATAATGTGACTATATTTGGGAGGGAAATGAATCTTTATTTTAGGAAACCATTGTTATAATAAAAGCAGGAAGACTTTGAAAGCACCTTTTAAATTTTAAATAATGTGGAAATTTTTTATTTTATATTTCCAAAAAAAAAAATACTAGATTCTGGAAGGACATTGATAAAACAAGATATTCAAAATAATTATTTTGTAATTGTGCTGGTATGAAGCTTTGTCTTTTAGAGAGGGTCTTGATCTGAGGTCCCTACTGTTCTAGTATTTGCTAGATCAAACTACTCTTGCAGTTGTGGTCATCACCCTGCTTCAGTTCCCTGAAATTTGGGTTACAAGTAAACCGTGCTCTTTTAAGTGCAGTGACTGATATTGTAGGTACTGAAAACAGAATCAGGGTTTCAAAACTTATCTCTATTTCCCATCTATAATAACATAAGTAATGACTCTTTAAAGATAGTTGTATTATACCTCTGGGAGGACTAAAGGGATGAGTGTCAGAATGAAATGAGGACAGGCCTCAGATCAAGATGGCAGCTAAAAATGATGGCAGTGCATAAGAATCTGCCAATTTTGGCAAGTTGATGCTTTTTTCTCTTCCTCAGGACCAACAAACAGCATTTAAGTTCATTCATTGTTAACTTGTGAGCCGAAATCAGAGCACATGCTCATACTACAATATAAATCTCCTCATTTGTTGCCATATTACAATAAATGTGGTTTTAGTTCTTCAGTAAATTCTCTAAATTGGTTCACATCCTTTGTTATCTGTGTCATTATCACCTAATTCTATAATTACTTCTTAATAGAATTTGGGTTCCCATGTTATTTGCCTTCTAAAACTGGCAAGAATTGGAAGACAGCCTGGTAATTGCCTTGGCAGTACATTGCTTGCTTTCATGAATCTTATTTTAAAGATCTGTTGGGAAGAAAAACCCAAGACTGTAGAATTTACCACCCAATCTTGGCAACAGTGAGACTTAACTACACATATACCATTAAAAGGTGAAGTATTTTGCTCTACAGATGAAGAAATTATTTCTGTTACCCATTATGCTTGTCATGATTGGTAACAGGATTTAAGAATAGCCTTTTTCATGACTTAAAAGAATTTCTTGGTGTTAACTCCACTGAAATGTTGCTAAAACCCACTTTTAGTTTAGAGATTCTGCATTATTTCTTCACTCAATTATCAATTCAACAATAATTGATTGTTTTGGTGAGTCATCTACTCTTTTCTGTCTTATAATGTAATAATGAATATGCTTGTGCCTGCTAGCCAACTACTATAAATGAATAGATTTTAAAAATATGGTCTTTCATATTGCTTTTCATCTGAATTCTGTAATGGAGAAAATGCCAGTTCCTAGGCAATAACAATATTCATGTAGAGAAAGAATGTGAATTTATATTATTCAAATAATGTTATTAAACTAATATTTAGTTTAAGATGTTCAAAAAAATCAAATAGCATTTACATGGGACTTTAATTTCCTGGAACAGTAATAGTATAGTTCGGGAAGCTCTAGGCAGGGCTGGAGCCCCAGTCTATGCTTCTTTACTGTCACTAGGAAATGGCTGTCATGAAACCAACAAGGTCCAGGTCACCTCTGGAACATGTGTCTTCACTTATCTCCCACCTGCCCAGATATATCTGTCATGTACACCTTGTCAGAATCAAGGAGGTAGCAGATTCTAGCCTCATGCCATGTACGCAGCGGCTATTATCCTTATCCTTTCAGGATGGCAGCAGGCTACAGTCTGGATAGTTCAAATCACATGGACATAAATTTGTTTATGATTAATCTCTCTGCATTTTGCCTGAGTTATGACACACACAATCAATTACTAAAGTGGTACATAACAGTTCTAGATTTTCCTTTTACAAAACCATGAATATCTGTTAAGTTTGGCAATTATAAAAATGTTTCTTTCTATATAAGAATATGATCAACTGGACCATACTCTGCAATCCAGTTTAGAGCAATGAGAGAAAGAAACACTAAAACTTTCTAAACAAATATATATATATATATATACATATATATATATATATATATA
>NW_022196905.1:40903771-40968293 GCF_008632895.1 Mastomys coucha | reverse complement strand
ATATATATGTATATATATATATCATGTCATTTACCATCATCTAGCAACAGTAATCCATTCTACAATTGGAATTTATCATAGAATAAATTTCTAAGAAATTTTAAATCTTATGCTCAAATAATCTTAAGTGTTCTAATTCTTGAAGTCATCTTGTTAGATAGACATTCTCAATGCAATTTGGGTATATAGAAAGCTGAGGCTCAGAAATCAAGTGGCTTATAAAAGCTCAGACAAAAGCAAAGAGTTATAAAAATAAATAAATATCATACATATATACATATATAAATAGTACCGAGATGAAAATTTTCAGATAGATTTCTTTGTGTTTTCTGATAATATTGAAGGTTAAAACCTATTGTGGATTAATCAAAAAACTAGGAGCTTCAACTTGTATGCAAGTACAACACAAACTTTTATTGGATGTTTATCCAGACTGAATTAAAACCAAACCAAAACAAAACAAAAGAAAACAAACAAAACATACTATCACCAAGAGCTCTGGAATCTGAAGGTCAGTGTCATCCCACAATATATCAGAGACCGTGAGAGCCTAGAACAGCTGATGTCCAACTGGCAATCAACAAGTTCCAAGAGCGTTTAATACTGAAATCCAACTGCTTACACTGTTATCTTACTGTAGAGTTCTTATCTCCAAATCCTATTAATTCTGTGATTTTATTGATATAGAATTTCAGGAATATTTAATAACAGTTTAATTGTGTACATTTATACACTGAATGAATTAACGATTCTTTTGCAAATGTTGGTGTACATTTGAAAAATATATTTAAAAAGTAATACTGAGAACCATACAGATGACAATGAGTTTTGGCCAAAATTTTAAATTTGGAAAGAGAGCTTTATGAGATGTGATTAACTGCTAAGTGTTTTAATATTAATTCAATTATCTCCATTTGTTTCCTTCCATACATGTTCCTTTAATTAGCTGGTTTACCATCAAAATCAACACACTTATAGAAAGAAAGGCACAAAAGGAATATCTTGTCATTAGAATTCAAATGCTGGTATATAACTAGAGCCTAGGGAAAATATCTTTGGTTATAAAATAAAAATGGAGGAAACAACATCATTAAATCAATGCTAGATCATAATATATATATACTCATTTAATTGCAAATGCCTTCAGTAGTAGGAAGTCTTTAAACTGAATGACACATGTAGAAGCACATCAGGAACTAGTTGTGTTATTCTATCAAACCACGGTCATGTTTTGCAAAGTTTTTTCTTGCCATGTTTCCATTGCAGAATACTAGCATATTAATATAACGGTTCATGACACTACTAATTCTCTAGATTGTCATTTGTTGTTAAGGATAGAAGAGAACCAGAATTATCATTTTAATGGAATTTAACAGAATCCATGAACCCCAGCTGACTAGTCAAGTCATTAATGAGACAGATGTTATATAAAGTACTGTTTATCTTCTGTCTCATTCCTATCATTTTAAGAAAGGATCTTGTACATTTAGTCATTAAAAATTAACTTGAAATTAAATAACAGCAATTCATTCATAGATTCTTTCTGAATTGTAGGTCACTTAGTATTATAACCAAACAGACTTGTTATTGATAGACTCAAGGCAGAAATACATTTCTTCAAACATCCTGTCAGAAGCTGTGTCATGTTTGAAGATAGATACCATTTCATTAAGTCAATGTCCATTATAATGTGTTCAGTAAAATCCATACAGAACTCATAATTCAGAATAAACAATACATTCCCATTCAAGTCATGATTAATCCAATTAATTTCTAGGGTGTATTAGTTAATGTGTGTGTTTATGTGAGTGTGTGTGTGTGTGTGTGTGTCTGTGAGTGTGTATGTGTGTGTGTGTATGTGTGTTTGTGTATGTGTGTGTGTGTATGTGTGTTTGTGTATGTGTGTGTGTGTATGTGTGTGTGTGTGTGTGTGTGTGTGTATGTGGGGGGACTTCTAATATGCTTTAGGATGATATTCATTAGCTTGCTGTTTTAGTTTTTAGGTGTTATTACATTGTTTTACTTTAAGACCCAAACTTCTACTAATAGTATAAATATAGTTATATCCTAGTAAAAACCAACGAAGGTCAATTAATCTTAATATTTGAGACTAAAAATTAAGTCAAAGTACTTTCATTTAAAATCATTAGTTTTTCAAAAATACTTACCTATGAAAAACTATTATCTGCTATTATTCCAATTCAGTCTTTTGTGATATAAGACCAGAATTCATAATGACAAGTATTAAAAATGTTAAGTAAGGCATCCTTTGTCTGGTGAACACTCAATAACTCTATAGATGCACAGAAAAAGAATGTGTTGAAAATAAGACTTAGTTTACACACAATTGGCTAATGGCAAGGGAAAAGTTTGTAAACCAGTAGTAGCTTGATTTAAGCATCAAAGGCCACCATTGATGGCTTCTTTTCTCAGTCTTACTTCATTATGCCATATGTTACTGTACTCCTTGCCTTCCAAGTCACCATCACCGTAGCTTGCCAGAATTGATGTGATCCAATTCGAGAAATGGAACAAAATTGGACTTGCCAAAGTACCCCAGACTCATGCGCACTGAGATAGAGAGTGACAGTGGGGTAGAGAAACATGCCAAGTCACTAACAGTTTTCTTTTAGTAGGAAAACATTCACATGTATACTCCATGACAACCCACTGACCTAGCCCCAACATAATGAATTTAGAACTAAGACAGTGGTCAAAAGGTCATAGGAGAGAAATAAAAACAAAAAGAGCAGTGCACTTGACATAATGAAATTTTTACCTGTGGTATGTGTCTCCATGAAGTAAGGTATATGGCTTTAGTGGGAAAGCTTTACCTCAGAAACGCCTGGATATGCTCACCAGCTTTAATTCGGACTTTGGATAAAAACACAAACTTAATAAATCTTTTTTCTTATTTTCAAAATAGAAGCTAGAAGTTTTTGTAGAAGAATGAAATATATATGACATGAAATAGTGTTGGCTCTTATATGGAATTTATTGCATTATATGGATGCCAAATGCCCAACAAGTATTAGTCATTATAGTACTATTAGTATATCTATTCAATAAAATGTGTGATCATAGTTAGTGTACAAAGCTTATTTACAGCTCAATTTACAATTTGTTGGAATTGTACGATGGTATTGATGAATAAGGTAAGAAGCTAGGCTTTTGCTCATTCCAGGCTGAGCCAATAGAGACACACTGTTTGTCCTTCATGTTTCTCTTTTCCTAAGGCATTGACCTTGGATACCACATGTTCCAAGTGGCACAGCTATGAGGTGGAGAAGATCCAACAATGCATATCACATCTTACATGAATAGGAAATGAGCCACTCAGGACTGTCTTGGTTCAGTTTACTTTACCAAAACTCAGCCTAGCCTAATTAACTAGTGTTTGTCTAGGAGGTAGAGATGACAATTTTAGTTTCTGTTCTTTTATGAAGAAAGAAATCAAGGATCAAAGGTTTCAAATAATTTTCTCTGAGGCTTTAGAGATAACTTGAACCATGTTTCATACTATAATTTTAATTCTATAAAATTTTCTTCACAACAAACAAGAGTCTGTATAACTAAGCTATGCTAAAAATAATCACAGATGAAGAACTGATTCATTTACCAGGATCATATAAGATTCTGCTGAACTAAAATGTTGTATCTTAATCAGCTCATATAACATTAAGCATACACAATTAAGATTCCCACCAAAATAGGTGCTTGGAGAGTAAGAATAATACAATAGTAGGGCCTGGAGAGATAGCTCAGCAGGTAAGAGGAGGCACCAGTTATGTAGAGAACCTAAGTGTTTTCCAAGCAACTCAAAACTGAACAGAACTGGTAGACATATACACAGATTTAACAAAAATAATGTAATAAATCTTTTTAAATTGCAGTGATAATAGATAGTTTTACACATAGTATAGAACAACAATTGAATGCTATTTTAATTACTGACATATCATTTAACTCACAGAAAAGTTGGAATTCTCAGGATTGTCCTGAAATGTTCAAAGGATGTCCGGGGGGGAGCATCCTTTTGGAGCTTCAGAGAGGTTGAATGTGTATCCTCTTATTTTCTGTTAAGCAATTCAGTATTAATTTGAGTCCAGCAAACTAAAATTGGCTTAGTTTGTTTCTAGACAAATTATGGATTTTAATATTTTTACCTTGATTGTTAGATGGTAGATTATTCTTATTGGTTTTAAAGTTAATAAATGCAACTTGAGTTTTTGAAATTTTATTATGTGCATTGTTTGAGCTTACTGGTGTCACCTGTCATGCATCCTACCTCCAGCATTTACCAAGTATCATTTCCTCATATGTTGGGTGTAACTGACAAGAACAGATTCATGGTTTGACTATTATTTTGAGAAAATTGCTTACATTCTAAACACAATCCACCATTACCAATACTTGAAACAAATTCTCATCTGTTATTTTTTCCTTTGGAAAACATATGCTCAAATATTTTAAAGTCCAAATAATACCTTTAGCTTGCTCTATTTTCTTTCTCAATATGTACTTAAATGTTATAGGATATTTTATCACACTATGAATCCCGTGATTGTGTTATTTACTGGAAAAAAAATGGTTTTAGTTGTGGTATGGCTCAGCCTTAGCATATATCATTGATCCAAGAGCTTTTACCTTAAATATTATAAAAAGCATTAAATAAGTCAACTTATAGGTTGAGGCAGAGTAAATAACAAGTTGATAGGAAGTGAATATAGGATTATTAAGAAAAAAACATAGAGAGTAAGGAGTCAGGAGGACAGATAAAAAATACACAGGAAGTCGAAGGGAGAGACGTTCAGTTTGAAGGAGGTATTTTGGGATGTCTTAGTAGAAAGGCATTGGAGGAAGCTCAGCTGGGTGCTTTCTCTGTCTCTCTAAACTAGCAGGCTTTCACCCCAGCATCTGGCTTCCAAGTTTTCATTGATGAAATCTAACCAACTGACATTTTGTTAGATAACTACATTTAAATGTATATTTTTACCCTTTATTGAAAATAAACTTTTTTTTTTACATATAATATATCCTTATTACAATTTTCCTTCCTTTTACCCCTCCTGGATTTTCCCTACTTTCCCTTCCATTCAGATTCATCCCATTTCTGTCGCAGATTACAAAATAACTTGGCTTATAGGGATAATATTTTTTGAAAAGTAAGATAAAAAGTAACAAATGAGAATTGACAATCAAACAGAAGGAAGTGTTCAAGAGTAGGCACAAGAAATAGAGACCCACACACTTTTATGCTTGGGAATCCCCTAAAAATACTAACGTGGAAGCCATAATATATATAGAAAGGACCTTTAGGGTGAAAAAAGAAAGAAAAATATATAAATTAAATGAAATTAAATTATGAGAAAAATTTGAAAAGGAAGTTGGAAGAGAGACATAGCATGACATATGAGACAAGGAACCTCCAAAGATGGCTTAAGTTCATTTTCGGTTGGCCATTTACTGAGAATCCAACCCACCCTTAAGCCTAGTTTCCTTCCCCAGTGAGATTTCCTTCGAGGAAATTATATTTTCAATTGCAAGTGTTTATCAATTGGAAATAGCTTCTAGGTTAGAATTTCCCTTTCTGCTTTCAGCTTAAGGAGTCAAATGGTGCACACCCTACGTATTCTTATGTGCCTCAATCTGGTTGATTTAGAGGGTCTTGTTTTCATCATGTCATCCACATCTCCTGGTTATTATACTTTTCCACCTCCTCTTCCATAATGTTCCCTGAACCCCAAGGGGAGAAATTTGATGGAGACTTCAGTACCTTCCACATCCATCCAAAGGTACCTATCTATTTTTATTTCCCTTTCCTAGGAAGACCTATCTACGCTCCCTTACTCTAAATCTAATCTCTGTAGTTCTACAGATTGAAGCTTGGTTATCCTTGACTTAGCAGATGATATCTACATATAAGTGAATAAATACAACTCTTTCTGAGTCTGCTTATCTAAGTCAGGATATTTTTCTTTCAGAGTCTGGGTTACCTCACTCAGAATGATATTTTTCTAGTTCCATCCATTGACATATAAATTACATGATTTCATGTTTAAATGGCTTATTAATATGTTGTGTAAATGTTTCACATTTCATTTATCCATTCCTCTGTTGAGAAACATCTATTCTTTCCACCCTAATTTCTGGCTATTACGATTATAGCAGTAATGAACATGGTTGAGCAAATGTTTCCTTGTCAGCATAAGCTATCATGTGTTTTATTGACCATAGCTATTTTGAGAGGTATAAGATGATACCTCAAAATAGTTTTGATCTCCATTTTTTCAAAAGATTTATTTATCTATTTATTTTATGTGTAGGACAACACACCAGAAGAGGGCATCAGACTCTACTACAGATGGCTGTGAGCCACCATGTGGTTTCTGGGAATTGAACTCAGGACCTTTAGGAAGAGCAATCAGTGCACTAAACCACTGAGCCATCTCTCCAGCCCGATTTCCATTTTATTTTCCATAATGACTAAGGATGTTGAATAATTCTTTGTTTCTTAGCTTTTTATGTTTCTTGTTTTGAGAATTAATTTTAGATCTGTACCTCATTTGTAGTTGGGACATTGGTTTTCCTTGATATCTAGATTTTTAAAAATTCTTTGTATCTTAGACATTAGTCTTCTATCAAGTGTGTAACTGGTAAAATCATAAACCATTCTATAGCCTCCTGCTTTGTCTAAATGATGGTGTCCTTTACCATGAAGAAGCTTCTCAGTTTCATGAGGTCCCATTTACTAATTGCTGATCTTAGTGCCTGTGCTTACAGTATGTTCTGTTGAGAAAGACTTCTACTGTTCCAATGAGTTCAAGGCAATTTCCAACTTCTTTTTTTTTAATGTTAGTCCTAAAAATCCATGAGAATGGGGGATATTTCAATCTTCTCAAATTCTTCTTAAATTGCTTTCTTTAATGATTTTAAGTTTTCATTGTACAAGTCTTTCACTTGTTTGGTTAAAGTTACTACAAGATATTTTTCTATTGTTTGAGGAGATTGTAAAGGTGTGGTTTTCCTGATTCTTTCTCAGTCTCCTTGTCATTTGTATACACAAAGGCTGTTGGGGTTTTTTGTGAGTTAATTCTGTATCTAGCTAGTTTGCTGAATTTATTTATCAGTTGTAGGAGTTTAGGGTAGAACCTTTTAGCTCATTTATATATACAATCATATGATCTACAAATAAAGATGCTTCATCCTCTTCCTTTCCAGCTTGTATTCCTTTCACCTCCTTCACTTGTCTTACTGATCTAACTGAGACTTCAAGTACTATATTGAACAGGTATGGAGTTCAAACCACAAAGACTTATTTCTGATTTTAGATGAATTCTCTTGAGTTCTCTAGCTTGATGTTGGTGGCTATAGGATGGCTGCAAATTGTCTTGACTAAGTTTAAGTAGATACCTTGTCTTATTAATGTCTCAATGATTTTCATCATGATGTGGTGTTGGATATTCTCAATGTACTTTTGTGTACCTATTTTGACAATCTTAATGGTTTTTGTCTTTCAGATAGTTTGTGTGGTGACTTACACTTGTCAATTTCCATCTACTAAACCATCCTGGCGTCTATCAAGTGAGGCCTATTTGATAATGGAAGATGATCTTTTTATGTGTCCTTGGATTTAGCATGCAAGCATTATACTGAGAATTTTTTCCTGAAGTTCATATGGGACAAGCTCCCATGTTCCTATGAGAAACTGGTCAGCAATTTTATTTCTTAGTTGAGTGTTTATGTGGTTTGGGTATTAGGGTAACTGAGGCCTCAAAAACCAAATTGGACAATATCCCTTTTGTTTCTACTTTCTGGAATAATTTGAAATGTGTTAGAATTCACTCTTCTTTGAAATCTGGTAGAATTCTATGCTAAAATCACCTGGGCCTGAGGTTGTGGTGGTGGTGGTGGTGGTGGTATTATCATTGTTGTTTTGTTTTGGGTTGGGTTAAGTTGTGATGAGGATTTCAATGAGTGCTTCTGTTTCAGTAGGGGTTATTCATTTGTTTAAATTACTTGTCTGATCTTAATTTAATTTTGATAAGTGGTATTTATCAAGACTCTTTTTCAATTTGGTGGAGTACAGGTCTTAAAGGACATCTGGAATTATACTGGACCTAGTGTTATGTCCCCCTTGTCCTTTCTAATAATATTAATTTGGGATGAAAGGAGAGGTGCAAACCTGCAGCTAGCCTACTCTCTTCACTGGTCAGAGTGGTCTGTGGGTTCCCAGGGAATACCTGCTGGAGTTGGGAGCTGGGATAAAGTAAGGAGTTGGGGGAAGGAAGTTTAGACTGCAAGATCTGTGTGATCGACCAGAGATGGGGCTGAAAGGAAACTGAGGCAGGTCTGCTACAAAGCTGAGGATAAGCCTGAAGGATAGGACTTCAAAGAACAGAGGAAGACAAAAAGATCTGTAGTTGGCCTATATCCTTCCCTGGCCAGGGTAGACTGTGGATTCCCAGGGAAATCTTAAGTATATTCTAACACAGGTCATACAAAACCATTTTCTCCTATTTTACATTTTAAAGAATAACAGTGTTTTTAATATAATTTTTAAAATAATTTTAATTCAGTTCTTGCAGAACGTTGAGCTAAAGTTCTACATAATCAGAGAAGGATATTTTAGCAAACCAGAATGTAGTAGAATGTAGTTCTATTTTATCCAGTACTTAGCTGCTTGAAATTTTAAAACACATTCTCTTATTCTAAAAGTTAATTTAAGATTCAGTTGTGTGGGAAGTCAATTCTCTGGGGTCATCTCTATATCTAACTCTGCATGTTGGTATATGTATGGCTTTCATTTAATCTCCTTATATCAAGACATCAGCAATACATTCCTAACTAATGCCCTGTATCTAATCTCCCATTTACCACTCACCAAACAGTACTCTGTTCTACAGCTCCTGTTTTAAATGATATATTAAGACACAGCTTGTAAAGTATAAAATTCCCTATAGCAATTGCACATTTCAGTGATTTTTAGTGAATTTATAGTTATGTAATGTTCATCACAATGTAAAGTATTTATATAAACTCTCCAATCTTTTCTGTGTCTATTTAAATATAATCCTTAAGGCAAGGCTAATATGCAAACCACCAATTCTATGCAAAAGCTGATACATGAATTTGCATAATCTGAGCATTTCATTATACTGAATTATACAATAAGTGGTTTTGTGTCCATTTTTTTCTCATTTTTCATATGATAAGTGTCTTCTGTATCTTAAGGATGTTTGTAGTTTTCTATTTTGATATATCAGTATTGCCTTCTATAACTGTTACATCCTTTTCTGTCTTTTATCATTCTATGGAAATTGAAAATACATCCATACTTGGCTATTGTTGTAATGATGGCGAGAACCTTTGAGTCAATGCCTTTTGGAACACCTTGGCTTTCTCCTGGGTAGAATACTAGGGGTGAAACAGCTGGGTCTTATCAAATCACTAACAATATAAAACAGTGCTAAGTGTTTTTGAAATGTGATTATATTGTATTATTTTTTAAATATATGCTCTCTGTGTGTGTGTGTGTGTGTGTGTGTGTGTGTGTGTGTGTGTATAGATGAAAGTATCTGAAGATTCCCACCAAGGTCAGAAGAGGGAGTCAGATCCCCTGGAGGTGGATTTCCAGTTGACTGTAAATTGCTCCATAGGGATGCTGGCAACTGAATTCTAGTCATTATTATTATTATTATTATTATATTTTCTTTATTTACATTTTGAATGATATCTCCTCTCCCAGTTTCCCTTCCCCTGTGAAAAAAAACCTGTTCCTTCCTCCCTCCCCCTGCTCACCACCCTAACCTCTCCCTCTTCCTGACCCTGGCATTCCCCTACCCTGGGGCACAGAACCTTCACAGGACCAAGGACCTCTCCTCCCATTGATGACTGACTAGGTCATCCTCTGATACATATGCATCTGGAGCCATGAGTTCCACCATGTGTACTCTTTGGTTGGTGGTTTAGTCCCTGGGAGCTCGAAGGTACTAATTAGTTCATATAGTTGTTTCTCCTAAGAGGCTATAAATCCCTTCAGGTCCTTGGATCCTTTCTCTAGCTCTTTCATTGGGGACCCTGTGCTCAGTCCAATGGATGGCTGTGAGCCTCTACTTCTCTATTAGTCAGGCACTGGCAGAACCTAAATTCTAGTCTTATGTAGAGCAGGCAAGGATTTTACCCCTTGAACCACCTCTGCAGCCTTGTGATTATACTAGTTTGCATCTAGTGCAGAACTTATGAAGGATTCAGCTCAATAGTCTACCAAATATAAAAATTTACTTAATTTTAATATAGTCATTCTGACTAGCTATAATAATATCCTGATGAATCTAAATGCTTTTCTGGAAAAACTGATTTTTAATTTTAATTTTTCTGTGAGATCATAATTACATCATATCCTCCTTTCAAAACTTCTTTATACCCATCTCTTTGTTTTCTTTTAAATACATCACCTCTCTTTTATAATTGCTGGTGTGAACATACACAATACACATACACACATACACACACACACTTATACAAACACACAATCTTTATGGCCTTACCAAGATTATATAGCAAAGAACTTTTTAAATGATGAGTAAAGGACCCTTCATCTGTAAATTTCTCTACTTCTTATAATCAAAGATTTAATTATATGTTATGAATTCAAATCATTCATGAGATATATCACTTAATTTAACATCATCTTCTATTACTTTGTGGATATCTCAATAGTCATATTTTTAGGTAAAATACCTTTTTACAATTGAGTCATTTTTTCATCTTTATGATACTTGTCATCACATAGAACTCCTTCTACTGGAGATCTTGCAGACTTTTCTTATATTTTATATTAATAAGATTTAATTTTAGCTCTCTTGGCTCTTTAGTCACTGGTGCATTATCTTAGTTCAGTTTTGAGATTCTACATGAGACATGGGGTGAGAGTCTTCCTCCCTTTACCTTAGTTCTCTCCGTTTTCACAGGGATTTATAACTTATTATACCTACTTGCAATACAGCCATGTTCCACTGATCTTTATCAGTGAACACCCTGCATTATTAAGAATTCACAATAGATCTTGACATTGAGTATTAATGAGTAGTTGATGACACTATTCTTAATTGTTATGGCTTTGTTTAATTTTTATATATCCTTATAAAGTTTAAATATTTTAAATAATTTCACCCAAAGCTACTGGGACTTTGAAAGTTTCTTCTTTCTTCCTCTCTCTTTCTCTCTCTTTCCCTCTCTCTCTCTTTCTCTCTCTCTTTCTCACTTTCTTTATTTTTTGTTTCCCTTTTATACCCAACTCCTCCCAGAGACCCCCTCTTCAATACCTACAATATCTTTTTTTGTCATATTCCTTAAAACTTATAAAATACTATAACAATAAAAATAAGTATTATGAAAGTTGTTTGATATAAAACAATAGTTGTTGATTTTATTGGACTAAACCAAATCTTTTTGTTTGTTTTGTATTTAGTAGAGTTTAAAATCTTGACTCTTACAGTGGTACAAGCCCAAAATAAGAACAATTTTTAGACATTGGATTTCATTGTAATAAGGCTGTACTTCAATGACCCTCACATCACCAAAGGATTTTACCTCCATTATAGCTAAGCTGAGAGTTAACAGTTCTGGTGCACCAAGAAATGAATTATAGGCATGAATTTTTGATAGACTTCCTGCTATGGTCAAAGCTATTTGACTTGAGTGAGTGACTTTATTCTCAGCCCACAGAGAACAGGTTACATTCATTTAAGAAATGGTGTATGTAATAAGATGGTCTATATACAAAGTCATTCACCAACTGCTTCAATGAACAATGGTTCTGCTTAGAGGGTGGCACAAACATTAGGTGAGGGTAAGAATCTGATTTGTTAGCTGTGATAATTTAGAAAAGCATTCATCTCAGAGAAACAGTAACTTATAAAGTCCTCTTCTTGAAATTTGATACAAGAGTTACAAACATCAAGCAAAGCATTCAGTCTCACTCTTTGTTTTCTTACAAGACACCACCCTAGTTAATCTTCTATGTTTCTAGTCTTATGTAGAGCAGGCAAGGATTTTACCCCTTGAACCACCTCTGTAGCCCTGTGATTATACTAGTTTGCATCTAGTGCAGAACTTATGAAGGAACCAGCTGTTCAGTAGTCTACCAAATATAAGAATTTACTTAATTTTAACATAGTCATTCTGACTAGTTATAATAATATCCTGGTGAATCTAAATGCTTTTCTATAAAAACTATTTTTTAATTTTAATTTTTTCTGTGAGATCATAGTATAATTACATCATATTCTCCTTTCAAAACTTCTTTATACCCATCTCTTTGTTTTCTTTTAAATACATCACCTCTCTTTTATAATTACTGGCGTGAACACATACAATACACATACACACATACACACACACACATACACAAACACAAAATCTTTATGTTCTTACCAAGATTATACAGCAAAGACCACCTAACACCAGAAATAGCTAGATAGCAAGAGGCAAGGGCAAGAACATAAGCAATAGAAACCATGGCTCTTGGAATCATCAGAACCCAGTTCTCCCACCACAGTGAGCCCTGGATACCATAACACACCAGAAAAGCAAGACTCTGATTTAAAATCATATCTCATGATGACATAAATACTTTTGAAATATATGAGCTGTTCTGAAAACCATAGTATAGTGTAAAGGCCTGAAATAAACAATACTATTAATAGAGAGGCTGAGATGGGAGAAGCAAGATTTCAAGACCCTTTTGTAGTCTCCCTTTTTGATTTCTTTATTGTTTCTATTTCTATTTTTAGATCCTGGATGGTTTTGCTCAATTCTTTCACCTGTTTGGGTGTGTTTTCCTGCAATTCTTTAAGGGATTTTTGTGTTTGTTTCCTTTATAAGGGGGGGGGGGGTTTCTACCTATTTACATTGTGTTCTCTTATATTTCTTTAAGGGCATTATTTATGTACTTCTTAAATTCCTCTATCATCATCCTTTTACCTTCGATGCTGGGCTGGCATTGCTCTCAATGACAACTTTGTAAAGCTCATTTTCTGGTATGACAATGAATATGGCTACAGCAACAGTGTCGTGGACCTCATGGCCTACGTGGCCTCCAAGGAGTAAGAAACCCTGGTCCACCCACCCTAGCAAGGACACTGAGATTATGAGGGAGGCCCTCAGTTGCTGAGGAGTCCCTATCCCAACTCAGCCCCCAGCACTGAGCATCTCCCTCACAATTTCCATCCCAGACCCCATAATAACAGGAGGGACCTAGAGAGCCCTCCCTACTCTCTTGAATACCATCAATAAAAGGGGGTCTGAACCACCCAGGCCTCCCCAAAAGACTTTGCTAATTATGCAAGATCTGTATTTGTACGACAGCATGTGTATGTGCTTTTTCACTCTAAATGCATTTGGAGAACACTAATAAGCCACTCTTCTAATTCAAAGTCACTCTTTGAGTTTACAAGTTCTCTTGTAATCCTAACTAGCTAGATCAAATATACAGGAACTAGAACCATATACTTTTCTTAATCTGTGGATTTATTTGATTACTATTTTTAACAAATTCCATCCTATAAGTCCACAGACTAATAGAAGTTTGGTTTGGGAGAATTTTGAGGGGGTTGGGTTGATTTTATCTTTCAAATTAAAGACTTATCGAAGACTGTGAGTCCTATTACTTATTTCAGTTGATTATTTCCTCAGTGATAGACAAGGAGATGCCAATGAGCTACTATCAGACACAAAACTCTTTTCACTAAAGGATATCAAAGATTCTAGAAATATAGACAAGTTTAGAATAGAAGGCCCAAGTTTGTTTTATTTCACACTTAAATTACTTACTAAAAATGCTGCTGATATTTAATGTATGTGGTACATTCCTTTCCTTGTAGTCAATCAATATTCTGTCTTCAAATAGCAAAATTGTGTTTATAATTCAATTGGTTTATTAGACTAACCTTAAATTTAAGTGATTAATTCTACAATACTTCCCTGATTTGAAAGTTAATTGTAAATATGGGATATGCAGGCAACTTGCTTTTCCATGTGAATTGGCTACAGTGTCAGGAGTTCCTACAACAATGCCTCTCCTTTTTAGTTCAATAGTTGGTTAGTCATGGTTCCCAAAAGTCAGAAGAATTTAATCACCAGCATTGAATTATTAGAAAAGATAAAAAAAAAAAAAAAAAAAAAAAAAAAAAAAACAGCTAGAAGACAAGGTACAAAAGCTGAAATTGGGAAGAATTCTGAATACAGAATCTTGTGTTATCAGAAAGTTGAGGTGTGGTATTCTTTTTACAGCATAAGTGAGTTCGTTCTAAAAGCTGATTCAACAACTTCATCTAGCGAACTTTAACATCCTGAATTACATTAAGTAGATGTGATTGATAAAATATTTCCCCATGAGTTAACTTATTTCCTTATCTTTCTTCCTCATTAAGGTGTGTGTAAGTAACCAAGGAGACCATAAACCTCCAGCTTCTTGTTAACCATGACTAAATATTTCTAGCAATGAGTGCCCATACTATGGCAGTGTGTGACCAACTGTGGGTACATCATTAGTATATATTCATTTAGGACTTAAAAGGATTTTTTAAAATGACAAGTGAATTCCTCATTTAGAAGTTCTGTGTCAGAAACTTGATGAAGAGCCGGGCGGTGGTGGCGCACGCCTTTAATCCTAGCACTTGGGAGGCGGAGGCAGGCGGATTTCCGAGTTCGAGGCCAGCCTGGTCTACATAGTGAGTACCAGGACAGCCGGGGTTACAGAGAGAAACCCTGTCTCGAAAAACCAAAAAAAAAAAAAAAAAAAAAAAAAAAAAAAGAAACTTGATGAAGATCTAATATGACTTCTTTTTATATCATAGAATCATAGCCACTTATTTTGGCATAGTTTTGATTAAAATATGATTGTCAGCATTCTTCATGGAAAAGAAGAATCCCTGAGAGGAGAGTATCAGTAAAAGCATTTATGTGTTTAATACAATAGCTAATTGAAATGACATTTAATTATAGAAAACTTGAGGAAATTGAAGCTATCTATTTATTTACTTACTTTTGACAAGTTATAACACTGAACACCAGGTTGTCCTGGACGTCACTTTATAGTCTAGTCTGTCCTCAAATTTGTTGCTAACCTTCTGCTTCAACATCCATCATATTAAATTTATGACAACAAACTACTCTATCCAGCAATAGAAGCCTTCTGATGTTTAATCTATTTACCAGACAAAAGTGAGGAAAGCACAGGCATTATTCCACCTGTGCTGCTACATTAGACTGGGTAGCTAAAAACAGTGAAACATAGAGAACTCACTTGAGTGGAACAAAACAAACAAACAAAAAACAACAAACATAACAAACAAAATAACAACAAAAACTATTCTTGGGTTTTGATTAGCAGAAATCCTACGAAGGACAATGCCATGACAATTACCCTGATACTGTAAACAGCTCTCAGCCTCTACCTCTATTTCTGTACAGTATCATACATTTGTTATATCACCTTTTTGTCAGTTAGGTGTCTTGATGAAGTTGTATTGTGCCCTCTACAATGCTACAGCTAAGACACTGGCTAGAGTTGTGATCTCATCTAATATGTATATGCTGAAACATGCTGCTAAATTTTCAAAATGTCAGGAATGTGGCCCCTAATGTTAAAAGATGACAAGACCTTTACAAGTGATCACTGAAAACATTACCAAAAGAATCTTTACATCTTCTCTAAGATATTATTTGTTTAGATGAGAGTAGGCTGTTATGATGGAAGAAGACTAGTCCTTCTGCATTCTGTCTAATTTTCTGTTTCCCCATGTGTTTTCTTCTCATATATGATCCACCATAGTACATTTTACACCATGATGTAATTAGTGGGTCTGTCCACAGAGCATCATGTGCCATACAGTCTACACTTTAACCTACAAAACCAGATTGCAAACAAACCAACTGTATTTGCAAAATATGTAGCCTCCTATGCTTAACTGTAACATAGATAACTAAATCAGATCTACTTGTGCGTTCACTCAAATAGCTATCAGAGTTGAGTCCAAATGCAGGTGAGAGAGAGAGAACAGGAAGTTTCTTGTTACAAGGTTATATACCATATATATATATATATATATATATATATATATATACACACACACACACACACATGTGTGTATATATGTGTGTGTGTATGTGTATATATATACACAATATATACACATATATGTGTGTGTATATACGTATATATGTATACATATATATGCCTACAATAACATTGAGCCATCAAGTATGCTGCATTCTGTTAATTTAAAATGATTCATGAATCATACATATAATCAGGCTAAAAAGACTACACAAACGTCTGAATATTAGGAAATAAAAAAGCATTGGTATTATACATTTAATATACCATACTTTTTCATAGAATTGTTTTGAGATCATGATTTTCTTAGAAAACTATACAATAATGTTTGAAAAAGAAAAATTCCCCTGACGGCAGAACACTACCACACCATGTACCATTCATAGAGATGATTCTAGGTATTGCATGTAAACATGACCATTCAGATCCCATTAAGATGGTGAGGCAATGACTGCTAGCATCTGAAAAAAAAATGTGATCTATAGGTTTCTTGTATCTTTTCACAGCAAAAGTAGTCTTCTACCCTTTCTTTCATTTAAAAGCTGAAAAATTTTTACTTTGAAGAATTCAATGGAAACCTACAAACCACTCGGGGAATTACCTAAGTATTGAACACTAAACCAAAAGGCATATATAATAAAAAGCAAGCCCCATTACTGTAGAAATTGCTCTAATAGAATTCTCGGGTATTACTGTTTTTCAGTGAACCAATGACAAGGGTGAGGTTGGAACCAAGTTGAATCTCTATTTCACATGGTTGTAGGCAAACTGCAAATGATCTCTACAGCAATGTCTTTTGACATAAAACTTACACATTCCAGACTTTGGAAACTTTCAGCCTACTTATAAGGCTGCCACTTACACATATCGTTAATCCATCAATAACTCTCAGAGTTGCAGCAGCTGAGTGGAAAAATGGTCAGAGTTCCCACATTTCATAAATCTCAAAGTGCTTGCAATTCTTAAAAAACACAGCACATGTTTTTATTTGCAGGTTCAAAATGATTAAAATAATTTAAGAACATAGACTTCTAACTTGTGAGTAATTTAGTGTGGGTTAAGAATTAATATTCCATATTTCTCATTTTTGGACATAAAGCCATTTACCAAAAACTTTTAAGCAAAAAGAATGAATACTTTTTATGTTGACTTTCTACCTTAATATTAAAAAGTGAACATTTATTGGGGGAAAGTATGATTTCACATTTATTCTAGATAGTCTTATATATTGAACATTTCACGGAGAAGAAAATATTGAAATGTTAAGGCTGTGAAGGCTTATACTGAGTAGTTTAAGAAGCTGCAAAGATTTGGTTATTAATTTCGTCACTAAATCTGCTCAAATATTGACTGTCCACAGGAGTGAGAGGGAGGCAAATGCCTGTCATCTGACAACAAAAAATTTTAAGTTTATTTAGAAGACTTAAAATTAGTTTTAAAACAAGTTATTTCCCTTCTCCTAAAAACTAACATAATTTGAGTGGTCAAGCCTAGGTATTCTGTGGCTAGACTTTCAAATGGGGCTTTTCTAAGTTAGAGTAAAAATAAATGTTTACCTCAAGAACAAATGCAATAAGGTTTCTCAAACTTACTATGCATCTTTAAAAGGATGAACGCAACATCAGAACTGAGGAGGGAAAGGCACAATACCAAAGCACATCAACTTAAATGAATCTATAACAATCTGAAGGAGTCACAGAATGAAAAGAACATTCTTAGGCAAATGGATAAAACTAGAAAATATCATCCTGAGTGAGGTGAGGTAACCTAGTCACAAAAGAACACACATGGTATGCACTCACTGATAAGCGGACATTAGCCCAAAGCTCAGAATACCTAAGATACAATTCACAGACCACATGGAGCTCAAGAAGAAGGAAGACCAAAGTGTGGATGCTTTGGTCCTTATTAGAAGAGGGAACAAAATACTCATGGGGGGGGTGATATGGAGAAAAAGTGTGGAGCAGAGACTGAAAGAAAGGCAATACAGAGACTGCCCCACTTGGGGATGTATCCCATATACAGTCATTATATCCAGACAGAATTGTGGATGCCAGCAAGTGCTCACTGACAGGAGCCTGATATAGCTCTCTCCTGACAAATACAGAGGCAGATGCTCACAGCCAACCATTGGACTGATAAAGAGGTCCTCAATGATAGAGTTAGAGAAAGGCTGAAGGAGCTAAAGAGGTTTGCTACCCCATAGGAAGAACAAAAATATCAACCAACCATATCCCTCAGAACTCCCGGGGACTAAACCACCAACCAAAGAGGAGGGACAATGCCCCAGCATAGGGGAATGCCTGGGGGAGAGGTGGGAGTGGGTGGGTGGGTAGTGGTATACCCTCATAGAAGCGGGGGAAGGGGAATGCAATAAGGGGTTTCTGGAAGGGAAATCAGGAAAGGGGATAACATTTGAAATGTAAATAAATAAAATAGCCAATAAAAGAGATAAATTTAAAAAAAAAAGAATATAACACCTAGAAAGAGTATGCTGCCCAGGGTGGCCACTCTTTTGCTTTGCTTTTAGACAAAACACAAAAGCAGACAATCTAGGGTGTGATTATGAAGGCTTGCTTAGCTCAGGGATGCTACTTTGAACTTAATTTGCAATCTAGTTATTTAATTTTTTTCATCAGAAATATTTTGATCATGTTTTCCCCTCCCAAAACTCGTTCGTTACCCTCATTCTTCCACTTCTCTACTCATACAACTTTAGTTCCCTCTCTTTCTCTCTAGATAGATGGATAGATAGATAGATAGATAGATAGATAGATAGATAGATAGAGATATAATAGATAATACATATAATAAAACTGAAATAACTAAAAGATCCCCACAAAATGAATCAAAAACAAAATAAGCAAGCAACAACAACAACAAAACCCATGGACTTCATTTTATGTTGGCCAACAACTACTGAGCATGAAGCTTGTGTTGCAGTAAATTTAATTGTGTGTTTCTACTTCACCTTTGATCATTTAGTTCTCAAAAGACACAAAACCTTTATATTGATAAGCCTTAAAGCACTAAAACTGGGCAGATACCAGCCCACTATGTAATTTTGTCTACTTCCCTGTCAATAATCCTTAGATAGAACTTGCCATGTTCAGCCTCGGTTGTTCCTACTCCAACAGGCTGACCTCATGGCCATGCCCTCATGCATTACCTACCCCATGGTACATTCTTTCTCTTTTCTCCTCTCCTTTGCCTCAAGCCCTAAATCTGGGAATTGAAGCCCCATTGAACTCTATTCTGCCCAGCTACAGGCCATAGGCATTTTCATTCTACCAATAGTTTTAAATTAAGAGTCAAGGTTTACACAACAAAAGCTGATTTATGTGAGAATTCACTTGTCTTGAGGTGAATAGACATTGGGATACAGAATTTAGCCTTATGGCACATAACAACAGACCAAATCTCAACAGGCTTGTCATGGAGTATGGTTGATATATACAGTGACACTTCATTGGAGAAAGCTGAATTTAAAGCTGGTGTTGATTGCAGATAGATTCTTGGTTATGAGTGGGAACCCTTGTATACTTCTCCCTCTCAGTATTAGGACCTGTCTGTCTTGAACTTCTTCAAGTCCTATATGTACTACTATAATCTCTATGAGTTCAAACGTCCTTCAGTCCTCTTGTTTCTGGAAGACTGCCTCCTTAGAGTCATTAACTACTTCTGGGCTCTTAGAATCTTGCTTCCTCATCTGCATGAAGGAAGGGGTTTGATAAAGGCATCCCATTTAGGAGGGAGTGCTCCAAAGGATCTCACTCTCTATACTTCCTCCACTCATGTATCACTGTGTTAGTTCCCATCTACTACAAGCAGCATCTCTGATGAGGATTGAATGGACACTAATCTATGCACCTCATACCTTCTTGCTTTGAAAAATATCTGCCAAAACAGTGTGTACATGTGGGGGTATTAGCATCACAGTTTATAACATACTCATCCAACAGAGGAAGGTATGGGTGTAATAGCAGCTCAAGCTGTGGTAGCAGAAGCAAGAGGTATGTGGTCACACTGGTGTTTCACTAAGCTAGCAGCAAGGAAGTAATGCTGGTGCTCAGCGCTCTTTATTCTTTTCCTTCCACCCAAGACTGCAGCCCATGAGGTAGCATCCATGTTTAGGATGGGTCTTCTTTCCTTCTAGGTGGTTCTAAATCCTACTGACAATGAATTTGATCATTGCAAGAAACATATCTACCTACCTCCAGAGTTTCTGAAAGATCTAACTCCATAGCTGCCTACAGTGCTTGCTGAGGCAAATTTGGTCAAGGACCAACCTGCAGCTTCTGGTTTACTGTGTAAAGAGTGAGTGGGCCGAAACCTGCAAAGAGTTCTGAGGGGGTTCTGCTGCTCTAGACTTGGAACCACAGCTCTGAGTAATCCTGAGGAAAACAAGGGTTAAGCTCTATTAAATGAGACTCTTCCATGACATTTTTCTGGACTCTTTTATTAGTGGCACATCATTTTTTTAAGATTTATTTTATTTATATGATACACTGTAGCTGTTTCAGACACACCAGAAGAAGGTATCAGATCTCTTTACAGATGGTTGTGAGCCATCATGTGGTTGCTGAGAATTGAACTCAGGACCTTTGGAAGAGCAGTCAATACTCTTAACCACTGAGCCATCTCTCTAGCCCCTAGTGGCATATCTTGCAAAGAAGTATTTTATAAAATCCACTTTGGAACTAGACACTTGAGAGGGTCATAGGAGACCATTTATCCCAGTGATAAAGAACAGGGATGTTCTCACTTTTATCCTGCAGTCCACTTGGTACATTTCCACTTATAGTTGGCTCCCCTATTGTCACTAGAAAACAAAGATATGTAAGTTCATATCTTAAAAACAAAACAAAACAAAAAAAATATTTCCTTTGCTTTTGATTTTGAAGCATTTGCTTATATTCTGCTAGCTACACATGGGTCAGGTTTTTATATCTTCATGAGCAGGGTAAGTGAAATTTTTCTTAGTTCAACCATACTGAAGCTAAGAGTGAGCTCAGTATCTCTCAATCACATTGAAAGTGGGATTTGTGCATGGGAAAACTAAAGCTAGGATTCCCTTTCAAAAGAAGAAAGGAACAAGAGAAGCTGGCTAGGCAACAAACAGCACACACCAAATTTGGAAATAAAGTCTGGACTGAAAAGGGTGGGTCTAATTCAGCAACTAGGACGTTTTTCTATTATTAACTTAGTGTGTTTGTGTAAAGAAGAAACAGAGTCAGATTAGGATGAGTCACAAAACATGGGAAATGGCCCAGGTATGAGAATTAACAACAATTCCAAGAGTGTTATGAGGCAAATAAAAGTGGTGTGGAAGGGAAGAAAGGAAAAAAGGATAGGACAGCTAAGCCCTGAGAAGAGATTATGACTAGCAACTAAGAACCAGATTGGATATGCAGAACTCACTTATTCACCAACTCTGAGAACATTCTACATTACACTACAGTGAAAAACAGATAGGAATGGATGACTATTTCTGTCTTTACTAGAAGACAAAAGGTCATTGAGAATGTGAATGTTATTCTATGACGTGGTCCTAGGGTTATCAGAAGAGGAAGAAAGTGGCAGAGAAGCCCACACACGAGTTTCCGAAATGCAGATAAAGAAAGGAATGGCCAGTGGGAGTGGAAATAACTTTCTTGACAAGAAAAATGTATGCTATCCAGATGGCATGAAGTGCCCAGCTCCAGTTTGTGCTATGATTTACCTTTTGGAGAATTTGATTTTGTTGTCATTCTTTCTTTCTCTTTATTTTTTTAATTGAGTATATTGTCAAGAAAATAATAGCATGAATGTATAGGAGTGAGTGTTCTTTAATATCTCTGCGTGTCCACAACATGGTGTGGTTGTTAAGTCTCTTGGAAGTGTGTTCACTCCTGCAAACATGCCATCCTACTAGTATCGATGTTCCTTTAAAAAAAAAAAAAAAAATATATATATATATATATACTTACCCTGTTACATTGATAATAAAATTTTTGATCATCAGTTTTTATTCTTTCATAGTTAATTTATTTTTGTATTTGATGTTTGTTTATTTCTTTTTAGTATGAATCTCTACTTGTTGATTTTATATACTACACAATAGTTTTTCCCTGTCGTTGTTTAATTTTCACTTGTATTTAAAAAACTATTAGGCTACAGTATTAGTTCACACTATCGTCAGTCTACTGTCTTATTTATCTAATATATTATTGAAGAGAATATAATAAAGTAGAAACAGCTGTATTTAGAAAACTATAGTTAAAGTCTACAGCTTTTTACTGTATATTTAAATTTATGCTCTAGTGGAGCTAGAAAGCTAGCTCAGTTGTTAAGTTCACATCCTATTCTTGTAGAGGTTACAAATTGTGTTCCCAACTCTCATATCACATGATTCCCAAGTATCTGTAGCTCCAACTCTAGCTCATCTAGTGCCTCTGGCCTCTGTTGGTACCATACTTACTTGCATGCACACACACACACATACACACACACACACACATACAAACAATGTATGCATAAGGTAAATATTGAATGACATTTTAAAAATACATGCTGCAATGATTCTCAAAAAATAGAATATGACAGGATCAAGTATGTAACTAATTATAAATTTTCCAGATCAAAGGAGACTGTGGCAGAAAGATTGTTAAGGGTTGAGAACAAACTGAGCTAGATTATGTTGTGTCTCAAAACAAAACAAAATCACAGGCAAAACCATTATTGGATCCTATTCATGATATTTGATCAAGTAGTTTTACATCAGATCTTAGAATCTGCTTTGTAACAATTTTCTACTGGGAACAATATGCATATTTGGAAGCCTCATTCTGAGAACAATTACTCAAAATTTTCAGTATGACTAGCAACTGAGAACCAGATTGGAAATAAGGAAAGAGACAGAAATATAACCATTCATTAAAAGTAACCATACAGAGTAATTCCAGAAGATGTGATTTTTTTTTTAAAGAGACATTCTGTAAACTTGATACGATTTACATTAAGACTCCAGGAATATCCATGGCTTGTTAACTATGTAAGCTATTGAAAACTTAAACGCTCTACCAATGAAGCCAGAAAAATACTTGCACATAATGATAACTGAAGAAAAGGTAGGTGAACAGTGGTGTGCGTATTGATTGTAAGAAGTATTCAGGTCTCTAGAGTGATGGATCATAAATCATTTGGAGCATTTAGTTTGAAGAAATAGAAAGAGAAAGTTGGCGTCAGTGGGAGAGGATGCTCCCAATCCTGAAGATACTCTCTGTGAAGGGAATGAGGGGATCTTTTAGGAGGAAGGGGGGAATGGGAGAGGTCTCTGTGGTGGTGCGGGTGTAGAAAAGAAAGGAAGTTGAGGAAGGAAACAGACTGGAATTAGAGATCATGGTTCAAATCCCAACTCTACAAATGATTGGTTCTCTTAGGTTTAGTACGTTAATAGGTCTTTGTGACCTGGTGTACATCCAAGGTACACCAAAGCATAGAAACCACATTGTTTAAACAGCAAAAATACACTGTGTCAAGGAACTAAAAGGTGGATTCTCGATCAAGGTGTTTGCAGAGGGATAGTCTCTGAAGACTAAAGAGAAGTATCCCAAGCCTTTACTACTAACAAAAGAGCAAAGTACACACAAAGTCTAAATCCTGGGGATCACCTGGGACTCTTAGCATGTACTGCATTTTCTACTGGACAGTGGGTCAGAAGCATCAGAGGAAGAACAAGAGCCCTTAACCTCTATACACACAGACTACAAAAAGCCAGCATGACCAGATTCTCCTACTTATCCATTTTCTCTTGTGAGTAGCTGCATTTTTTAGGAAAAAACACTACAGGGAAATTGCTCTGTCATTTCTTCACTCTGAATACAAGGTAGATCTGGTTCGTCAAAATGTTCCCCTGTTTGTATTTTTATCTCTAATTCCACTTTATGAAATGGCTTCAATCATATTTGATTATAGATCATATTATTCAAGAATTGGTTAAGTAATTGTAACTGTACTAACCATATTTCTAAGTAGACTCACACTTTGGATACTGACAAATGTTCAAAATGTGAATGGGGAAGACACAATTCAATTAAAATCTGACCCCTCACTCTGTCTCTGTCTCTCTGTCATTCTGATTCTCTTTCTTTCTCTCAGCCCCCATCCCAGTGTGCCTTCCATGAAAGACAGAGATTCAATGTTATATACAGGGATTTCTGTGAAAATTAAGTGGAAATCTATGTATAAAGGTGTCATCTCACAATACCATTTTTGATGCATTGTAATGTTGTTACTAAAATGTGCTACTCCTGACACATCTTTTAGACAGTCCTCATTTTGTTTTTTACTTCTGCCTGTGACGTGAGCACTCATAACACAGAAGCTATACAAAACAAGCATGAAGAAAACCATGCTTGTCTTTTGTTTTCTTGTGATTACAGATGTCTGTGCTATTTCATTTTCTAGCAGAACATTCCTCCTTTGGTAAACATGTTAAATAGCAGGACCTCCTGGGCAAAGGCTACTCTCTAGTTAAACCTATCTAGCATTCACCTTTCTTTCTACCTCTCATTTATTTACCTATTTAATTTCCCCTCTGTTTTCTGTCAAATGTTCTCTGGATGATGAGACCTTGCACTGGGCTCCTGACCAGCAGGAACTGAATCAATGCTGAGAACACATTCTAACAGCTGAATGGGCAGCTCACAGGTGGTAATGACTTTCAGTCACAATTTCTGTGAAGCTCAATGCTGTGCTTTGGCTTGCTACTCCATTACCAATTTCGCTGCTCTCTCAGTCTATTACCAATTTAACTCTGCAAAGTTCCCTTTCACTGCTCCCTTTTACTCTGGCTTCCTTTCTAATTCAATTGCAAAGACTTCAGTAGGGGATTGAATGGAAGTTCCTATGTCACAGGCATGATTAAGTTGCTGTTCCAATGCAACCTGTATTTGCAGGCATTTGGTTGGGTGGGATGTAATGTGGGCCATTCTGTAGGCAGACTTTTCATCATATAAATGTGATATTCTGGTCAGCTTTATAAAGTATCTCATTTCATCCTTCATATTAAACTACAGGGTAGGCAGAAAGATATTGAAAAACAATGACTTTTTGTTTCTAAGACTTATAACATAAATACCCTCCTGAACATAAAGATGACTAAATATGTACAACAAAATACTTCATCCAAGTAATGATGACTGAATATTTTAGTTTACATATATTTTTATTACAAACTTAAGCAGGGTATAATTTAAATGTTATTCAATAAAAACGCCATCCACATATTGAGCATATGTCATCTCTTGTTTGTACCTATGTGCATATATTGTCTCCCAAACATTGAACATTTCTATACCATTCACAGTTTTCAGAAAAGACAACACACAAAAGACAAATGCACCACCTATAATTCCTTTACCATTAGAGAGAGATGCTAGAATTTTATCTTCTGTTCCAAACTGAATTCTCTTGGTCTCTGTACCAGGTAGTATGTGATGATGTGACCTAGGGTCTGTACTCCTGGACAACTGTGGAGGTACATACTATAAAGGTTATTCAATTTTCTGTAATCAAGTACTTTTCAGTGATGGCAATGTGGAGCTACAGTGATTTATTTGGTATGTACCTTGTAAACTCACTTTGTTTTCTGGGTAGTGTTAGATCTAAGTAAAATTTCTAGGTCCTTTGTCACTATGGAACAAGGCGGAGGAACAAGCACCCAATATAATTTTCTCCTCACACACTCCCAAAAGGACACAGACAGACCAGTCTTTTTCATGTGTTTCCTGATCAATTACTTCTTGTCACCAACATTGATTTGAGACATTGTTATTCATTTAATAATAAGTAGATCTGCACGTACTATTATTATATATGCAGATACATACATCTTCTTATGCTGTATACTTAACGATAAGTTGACATCTTTCTTAGGCAGAATTTTATGTTTTATGCCAAATCTGAGGTTTTGAGTGCTTTGGGGGAGCAACATAAGAGCTAGTATAGTTGAATGCTTTCACTGTATAGTTTATCTTGAAAAATTATATTCAATAATATTTAATGGAACATGCTTGGTTGGTTTCTGTCCTTGTGTATTGTTCTTAAATATAACATGAAAAATGTCTCTGTGCTTTGAATAAAATCTAATCTGTGTGGCAGGCAAACGACTTCTCATATGGCTTTTTCTTATAAAATCAGGCAGAGTTTATTTGCACATAAAACTTACCCAATGGGAATTGAATTTGTACTTTTTTTTTAACTCACAGGAATTAAAGCCTTTCATCCTCACTTTCAATTTGTCTTTACTAATTAATGACAAAACACAGCAAAATAGCTACAGATTCCACAAAATCTCAGCAATTGTATGGGCCTCGTGTCATGAGCCATCCTTTCCCACTAGACCTGTGGGCCTATGGCCTATGTACCAGAGGCTGCCTGCTCAGACGTTTGCCCCACAAGACCATGGACCTGTAGCTTGCAGGGAGACAGGCTTTCTATACACATGCTCCTTGAAAACATTATGGCCCTATTTTCCCAAAGCCATCCATTTTCTCTAATGAGTGACTGTCTTTCCACGGAGGTGTACCTACAGGGACATTCCTTCATTCTCAAGAAAATATAACAAAGCACTAGATCATCTGAGCAGCAAACCCAGGCTCCAGTTTAGAGCCAAGTAAGACTGGCAATGAGTGGAAATAAATTTCCTTCTATCTAATTTGTATTTGGGGATTTCAGTCTGAGATAAAGGTCTCATTTGTCATTCAATTAAACAGAGTTCCATTATAAAATATGATCCCATAAATATAATCAATATTAAGGTTACTTCAGACTTGTCCAACCACAAGCAGTATGGAGGAAATTATAAAATACCTACATATATTCAAAGAAGAAAAGGAACCCCCAAAGAATTTGCAGCTGAAAAGTATCGAGAATACAAATGAAACATTTTAAACTGTAACTTAAGATGGCTCTAAACAGGGTTTTTAGATTTAATTATAGGACTTAAATAAAGTGGAATTCTTTTTTAACACAGCAGCTGATAATTTAAACTAAAGTCTATAACATTCTTATGAACTTGTAATTACACACCTAAAATACATTGGCATATTTAAAACCACAAGGAGTTATCTATATGTTCCACCGTGATGGCTGCAGTGACTCATGCCGCACATCTATTCTAAGCTGATAAGTATTATGGCCCGCATATTATGGCTAAGATTCACATAGATCCTCCATGCCACACTCTGTGGTCGCAGGGACACATGCTTGTCAGGGAATTCTAATTACCCATGGTCTTTATGTGTCACTGTACTGGCTGGTGTGACACCTGCACTGTTGACACCATATCCACTAACTCTCACTCTTCACCATCTTTGGCATCTGTGTTACCAATGAGCATTTTTAACTCATTCTCCACCCTCATGCTGGGCTATAGGTCTAGATTCAAAGCAGTTGCAAGCACAGCATCTGCCCAACTTCTAATTCATCTGCTTGCCAAGTCTGAGAGTCAAACACAATCATGGTAGCTTTTGTCAGGGAAAATTTACAAGTTTTCTTAGATGAACTATGACACACTGTGAAACTGCTAGGTGTAGATTTAGAAAAGAAAAAAGATGACAGATAGTTTCCACTCTAATTTTCAAGTTTTCCTTATTATCTATTTCATTTCCTCAGTTTCTTTGATCCTCATCTTGTAGAAGCATTAAAAAGAAAAAACATGCCCAGCAGCATGTGTATAGCAGAGGATAGCCAAGTCGGTCATCAATGAGAGAAGAAGCCCTTGGCCCTGTGAAGGTTCTGTGCCCCAGTGTAGGGGAATGGCAGGGCCAGTAAGTGGGAGAGGGTGGGGTGGCAAGCAGGGGGAGGGGGAGGGAACAGGAGTTTGTTCTTGTTTTTGTTTTTTGTTTTTTTGTTTTTGTTTTTGTTTTGGAGGGGAAACTGGGAAATATGAGAAAGAAAAAAAAACACTCACAATTTAAGGATTGAGTTGAAATGAAAAAATTTATTTATAAACAAATGCTATGCACTGCCTAAAGGAAGACATACAAAAATTATCAGGATTTATTGGTGACCAGAGAATATTTTCTTTTAGTTGTATCTTTATGGGTTTATTATCTCGATCTCATAACAACACAATGAAATAAACCAAAGAACACTAAGTAATTTGCTTGGATCCTGGGAACAAATAATCAGTGAGCTTGGACACCAGGCAGCTTGATTCCCTATCCCAATTTTTATACTCTCTGTACTGTTTAATTCCTTTGCTCCCTACTTTTTTTTTAAGGACTCTATTTTATGTAACTTTTGCAAGTCATTTACATCATAAAGTAGATGGTGGAAACTGTTGGTAGAAACACACAATGAGAAATGAAGGCAGATTCTTGGAACCAAAAAGTTCTGTCAAAGTCATCTAGGTGAACCCTTGCCTTTCAGAAAGCTCACCAAACCGTTCCAGACATGCTGTCAGGAAAGGAATTAGTCGCTCTGCTAACTCCTTCTCTGCTTAACCATGCTTGCTACCCCCTAGAGTCCCCCCCTTACATCACGCCAACTCCCTCCAGCTGCAATTTATGCCCTGCTTCCACTATTGTAGCCTCATCAGAGAGTAAAAACAGCTGGTCTCCATCCACAGCATAATCACCCACTGGATGATGGAGGTGGTTACCAAGTCACCCTCGAACAACTTCAGCCCAAGCCTTACTGCCAGACCTGTTTACTGGGCAACTGACAATCACAGCCAGTAGAAGAAAACACATTCAAACATACTCACACCTAGTAAAAACTTGGGCAGGAAAGCTGTTTTAGGAATAGATGTAATCTCTAGTTCATATTGCAGCTAATCTTTTGCAATTGTTTTAAATCTGAAGCACATTCAATAATGGCCAGATATCATTTTTTATGCAATTTGGAGTTGGCTTTATCTGAGTTTGAGGTAATTAAATCAAGAAATCCAAGGTGAAAAAAAAAAAAAAAGGTTTGGAAAGAGGCCAGCAGGATATTTGATCCAAGGCTCATGTGTCTGAAATTAGACATGAAAGTTAAAACTGGGCTGTCCTTAAATCATTATGGCAAATGAAGGGAAACGTATGTTTGAGAGAGAGAGAGAGACAGAGACAGAGACAGAGACAAACAGAGAGAGACAGGGAGACAGAAAGACAGAGAGAGGCAAAGACAGAGACATAAAAACATAGAGAGACGGAAGGAGCAGCAGAAAAAGAAAAGAGACACAAAGATAATGAGAGAGGGGCAGAGAAATAGTCACAAACAGGAGACAAACACAGGACAGTGTAGAGACAGAAACAGTGATAGAGATGGGGTAGGCTGGCACCCAGTGGGAATTGCAGGGGACAGTGATAATTTCCAGACACTGCCCACACTGACTGAAAAGCTGTTTGCCACGACAGTCTGAGTGAACAAGAATGGACAGATCCCTATAATTACGAACTCCAGTTCCTGAGAGATTGCCTATGTGTCCAAGGAAATAAAACATAGGATACATAGAGTAGTTTTAAAGTTAGACAGGACCTTCAGTTAAAACCAGGTAGATATATACCCTGCCATTCACTGTTTGTTTGTTTGTTTGTTTGTTTTTTCTCTTTTTACAATACCTTTTAGAAGTTGTGTCTCACTTGGAACCACTGTTCTGAGATAAATTCTCCATTAAGTCAATGGAGTCCTGAAAAACATGGTTCTGAAAGAATGGGAATCATACTCAGGCTCCAATATTACTCTGAGTCAAGAGGATATGGAGTAATATAATTTTCTATTAATTGTTCTACCCAATCAACCATCAACACAACAAAAATGAAAACAGTTTCAGCCTTCTAGTGATGAGTTTTATTTGATACATAAAGAGTTTCTAATAGTACCTGGCACATAGCTTGACAGATGCTGAACATTATTGCCCATCATAGAAAGAGGCATATGCTTTGACTAGATTTTTTGAGAATAAACAAAAATAGTGTATAATGTGGATGATTTTTTAAAATACAGCAGACATCTCAGTGGTAAGGTGTTAGAAGGAATCCAAGAGAAATGCTACACTTCTGACTGCAAGTACAACATGGCAGTAATTGTGTCAGAATTTTGTGCCTGCCCATGGGATGGGCCCCAAGTTGGACTAGTCGCTGAAAAGCCTTTCCTTCTATTTCTGCTCCAATTCTGGCCCTGCATTTCTTTTAGACAGGAACAGTTCTGGGTCAAAATTTTGAAGGTAGTTTGGTGACCTCATCCCCCTACTGGGAATCCTGTCTATATACTGGAGATGGTCCCTTCAAGTTCCATCCCCACAATGTTGGGCATTTTGGCTAAGATCATTCACATTAAGTCCTGGGAGCCTCTCACATACCAGGTCTCTAGGACTTTCTTAAAGCCTCCTTCCCCACTCATCTGCATATTTCCACTCATTCACCAGGCCCTCTGAGCATCTCTCCTCTCTCTTCCCATAACTGATCCTGCCATACTCTTCCTCCCCCCTCCCACCCAGGTCCCTTCCTCCTTCTCCCTCCTATTATTATTTTGTTCCCCCTTCTAAATGGGATTGAAGCATTCTCACTTGGATCTTCCTTCTTGAAAACCTTAAGATCATGGGTTGTATCAGCTATTTTGTACATTTTGGCTAATATCCACTTACTAGTGAGTACAAACCATGCATGTCCTTTTAGGTCTGGAGTACTTAACTCAGGATGATGTTTTTTAGTTCCTTCCACTTCTCTGCAAAAATTCATGATATCTTTGTATTTAATAGCTAAATAGTATTCCATTGTGAAAATGAACCAAACATTTTCTGTATCCATTCTTTGTTGAGGGTCATCTGGGTTGTTTCCAGCTTCTGGCTATTATAAATAAAGCTGCTTTGAACATAATGGAGCACATGTCCTTGTGGTTTTGTGAAGCATCTTTTGGGAATATCCCCAAGAGCTGCATAGCTGGGTTTTCAGGTAGAAATATTTCCAATTTTCTGAGGAAACACCAGATTAATTTCCAGAGAGGCTGTAACAGTTTTCAATCCCACCAGCAATGGAGGAGTATTCCTGTTTCTCCACATCTTTGCCCGCATTTGCTGTAACTTGAGTTTTTGATCTTAGCCATTATCATTGATATAGTGTATAATATTGGGGTCATTATAATTTGTATTTCCCTGGTGACTAAGGATGTTCAATATTTCTTTAAGTGCTCTGGGCCATTCAAAATTCCTCCTTTTATAATTCTGCTTAGCTCTCTACCCCATTTTTAATTGTGTTATTTGGTTCTTTGGAGTCTAACTTATTAAGTTCTTGGTATATTTTAAATACTTGCCCTCTATCTGATGTAGGGTTAGTGAAGATCTTTTCCCAATCTTTAGGTTGCTGTTTTGTCCTATGACAGTGTCCTTTGCCTTACAGAAGCTTTTCAGTTTCATGAGGTCCCATTTGTCAAAAGTGGATTTTAGAGCCTGAGCCATTGGACTTCTGTTCAGAAAAAATTTCCCTGTTTGAGAAAAATTTCAATGCATTTGAGGATCCTTCCCACTTTCTCTTCTATTAGATTCTGTACCAAAATCATGTGGGTTGTTTGTTTGTTTGGTTTTTTGAAACAGGGTTTCCTCTGTGTAGCCCTGGCTGTCCTGGAACTCACTCTAGACCAGGCTGGCCTCGAACACAGAAATCCACCTGTCTCTGCCTCCCAAGTGCTGGGATTAAAGGCGTGCACCACCACTGCCCGGCTAATATCATGTGTTTTTATCACTGTTGCTCTGAAGTACAGATTGAGTTCAGGATGGTGATTCCCCCAAAAGTTCCTTTATTGTTGAGAATTATTTTGGCTCTCCTCAGTTTTGTTCATTTGTTTGTTTTTCTATATAAATTTGAGAATTGTTCTTTCCTCGATGTGAGGAACTGTGTTGTGATTTTGATGGGGATTGCACTGAATTGGTAGATTGCTTTCAGTAAGATGGCCATTTTTACTATGTTAATCCTACTGATTAGTAAGCATGGGAGAGGTTTCCACCTTTTGAGATCTTTGTGAAATTATTCTCAAAGGGATCTTTTACTTACTTGGTTAGGGCTACATCAAGATATTTTAGATCACTTGTGGCTACTATAAAGGGTATTGTTTACTTAATTTCTTTCTGGGCCTATTTATCATTTGTATAAAGAAAGGGCATTGAATTATTTGAGAAAATTATATCCAGCCACTTTGCTGAAGTTCTTTAACAACTATATGTGCTCTCTAGTAGAATTTTTGGGGTTGCTTATGTATACTATCATATCATCTGCAACTAGTGATACCTTGACTTCTTCATTTCTGATTTGTATACCCTTAATCTTCTTTCGTTGTCTAATTGCTCTAGCTAGATCTTCTAGAACTATAATGAATAGATAGGGAGAGAGTGGGCAGTCTTGTCTTGTTCCTAATTTTAGTGTGATTGCTTGAAGTTCTTCTCCATTTAATTTGATATTGGCTGTTGGTTTGCTGTTTATTGCTGTTATTATGTTTAGATATGTGCCATGAATTCCTGATCTCTCTAAGGCCTTTAACATAAAGAGGTGTCATATTTTGTCAAAGGCTGTTTCAGCATTTAATGAGATGATCATGATTTTCTTCATTGAGATTGTTTATATAGTGGATTACATTGACGTGCTTTCCTTTATTGAATCATCCCTGAATCCCTGGGATGAAGCCTTGATCATGGTGAATAATGGTTTTGATGTGTTCTTGGATTTGTTTTTTGAAAATTTTATTGAGTATTATTGCACTGATATTCATAAGTGAAATTGGTCTGAAGTTCTCTTTCTTTATTGTGTCTTTGTGTGGTTAGGTATCAGACTAACTGTGGCTTCATAGAATGAAGTAGTTAGTTTCCTTCTGTTTCTGTTTTGTGGAATAATTTGAGGGGTATGGGTTTTAGCTCTTCTTTGAAGAGCTGGTAGAATTCTGCAGAAAAACCTTCTGGCCCTGGGCTTTTCTGTCTTGTGAGGACATTAATGACTCCTTTTATTTCCTTAATGTTTATCGGACTATTTAGATAGTTTACCTGATAGGAATTGAACTTTGGTAAGTATATCTTTATATAAATTTACCATTTCTTCTAGATGTTCTAATTTTGTTGAATATAGGCTTTTTAAAATAAGATCTGATGATTTTTTAAAAGTTTCCTCAGTTTCTGTTCTATGTCTCCCTTTTCATTCCTGATTTTGTTAATTTGAATGTTGTATCTTTACCTGTTGCTTAGATTAGTTAAGTGTTTAATCTATTTTCTTTTTTTACTTTCTCAAAGAAAATTCTTGATTTTGTTGATTCTTTGTATTGTTCACTTCTTTTCCAATTGGTTGATTTACACCCTAAGTTTGACTATTTCCTGCCATATTTCCTGACTATTTCCTCTTGAGTGTGTTTGCTTCTTTTTGCTCTAGAGTTTTCAGGGGTGCTCTTAAGTTGCTACTGTAGAATTTCTCCAATTTCTTTATGAAGGCACTATAGTGCTATGAATTTTCCTTTTAACACTGCTTTCATCGTATCCTATAAGTTTGGGCATGCTGTGCCCAAATTTCATTGACATTTAAAAGGACTTCAATTTCTTTCATCATTTCTTCCCTGACCAAGTTATCATTGAGTAGAGAATTATCCACTCTCCATGAGTATGTGGGCTTTCTGTTATTTTTGTTATTATTGCAGTTCAGCCTTAGTCTGTGGCGATCTGATAGAATGCATGAGAGTATGTCAGTTTTCTTGTATCTGTCAAGGCTTATTTTGTGTCTGATTACAGGGTCAATTTTGGAGGTTTCATGCAGTGCTGAGAAGAAGGTATATTCTTTTATTTGGGCATGAAAGGTTCTGTAGATACCTGTTAAAAACATTTGGTTCATATCTTTGGTTAGTTTCACTGTGTTTCTGTTTAATTTCTGTTTCAGGGGCCTGTCCTTTGGTGAGAGGGATATTGAAGTCCCCACTATAATTATGTGACTCTCAATGTATGTTTTGACCTTTAGTAAAGTTTCTTTTATGAATGTGTGTGTCCTTGCATTTGGGACATAGATGTTGAGAATGAAGAGCTCATTTTGTTGGATTTTTCATTTGATGAGCATAAAGTGATCTTCCCCATCTCCTTTGATTACTTTTGGTTGAAAGTCTATTTTATTGAATATTAGAATTGTGGTTCTAGCTTGTTTCTTGGAATCATTTGCTTAGAAGACTTTTTTCTACCCCATTATCCTGAGGTGGTATCTGTCTTTATTGCTCAGGTATGTTTCTTGTATGCAGGAAAATAATGGATCCTATTTGCTTATCTAGTCTGTTAGCCTGTATCTTTTTATTGGGCAATTGAGTCTGTTGATATTGAGGGATATTAAGACTAATTGCACTGATATAGCTCCTGTTATTTTTGTTGTTAGAGGTGGTATTATGTGTGTGTGATTCTCTTCCTTAGGGTTTGTTGTGAGGTGATTAATTTCTTGCATTTTCTTGGGTGTAGTTACCCTCCATGTGTTGGTCTTTTCCCTTTAGTATCCTCTATAGGGCTGGATTAGCAGAAAGATATTGCTTAAATTTGGTTTTGTTCTGGAATATCTTGGTTTCTCCACCTTTAGTGATTGAGAGTTTTGCTGGATATAGTAGCCTGGGCTGGCAATTATGGTCTCATAAGGTCTATATAACATCTGTCCAAGATCTTCTGGCTTTTAGCATCTCTCTTGAGAAGTCCAGTATGATTCTGATAGGTCTGTCTTTGTATGTTACCTGGCATTTTTCCCTTAAAACTTTTAATATTATTTCTTTGTTGATTTAGTGTTTTGGTTATGTAATGAGAGGATTTTCTTTTCTGGCCCAAAATATTTGGTGTTCTGTAATCCTCTTGGATGTTTATGGCCATCTCTTTCTTTACGTTAGGTAAGTTTGCTTCTATGATTTTGCTGAATCCTCTTTTATTCCTATTATTCTTAGGTCTTTTCATTGTGTCCCAAATTTCCTGGGTGTTTTGGGTTGAGAACTTTTTATGTTTTCAATTTTCTTTGACCATATTGTCAATATCTTCTACGATATCTTCTACACCTCAGATTCTCTATTCTATCTCTTGAATTATGTTGTTGATGCTTGCTTGCATCTGTAGTTCTTGGTCTCTTTTCTAGATTTCCATCTCCAGGGTTGCCTCTTCATTGTTTATATCTTCATGTTTAGGTCTTGGGCCATTTTGTTCAATCCTTCACCTGTTTGATTATATTTTCCTGTATTTCTTTAAGGGGTTTATTTGATTCCTCTTCAAGGGCCTCTATCTTTTTGCCTGTGTTTTCCTGTATTTCTTTAAAAGAGTTATTTATATCCTCCTTAAAGAGTTCTATCATCTTCATGAGATGGGATTTTAGGTCACAATATTGATCTTCAGGTGTGTTAGGGTTGCCAGAGTTTTCTGTGATAGGACAACTGTGTTCTGATGGTGCCACCTTACCTTGGCTTCTATTATTTATATTCTTTGACTTACCATTTGCCATTCAGATATTTCTCCTGTTATCTGGCCTGGGTGTATCAGACTGAAGTAGGCCTCCTTGGAGGCAGGTAGAGCTGTGTGACCTGGGTTAGAGCAGGCCTCCTTGGAAGCAGGCAGTGCTGTCTTTGGTTAGGGAAGGCCTCCTGTCTTCCTGGTAAGAGGAAGACTCTTGTGTTCCTGTGTCCCTGTGTCCCTGTAGTCCCAGTTAGGGCAGACCTACTGAGAGACAGCCTGGGTTTGGGGTTTGAGAGCAGGTACATTGATCTGGCACAGGTGTAGGTGAAGGTACAGCCTGAAAGGAAGAGGAGGATCTGACAGAGCAGGAAAGAAGGTAGGGCAATGGTGGCTAACCAGTATAGTTCCAGAGGCTCAGGACTGAAGGAGGCAGGGAGAGGTACAGAGAAGAATGGAGGTCCCTCTGAGTTGCCAGGCTGCTCAGGGCAGCTTGATTTGGCCCACAGGACTCAGTCAGCAGGGAAGATGTGTGAGGGAAGGGAAGCGTACCTATATGTTTCAGGTGTCTGATGGAGGTGGAGGAGAGGCAGCAGGAGAATGGAAGTCCCCGTGGGATTGAAGCCTGTTCAAGGCCAAAAGTATATATTCTTCATGAGGACACTGTAGCATTCCCAACACTAGCTAAGTCTAACAAAGAGCATATAAAAATGTAACTCCTTAATGACATTGTATAAGAATAAATTTTGCTTATTGTGGGCCTTAACACATGGAGAACTAAAATGGATTTAAGGCAGTAGGTGGTATGATATTTGACTTTGTGGTGGTCCTAGTATTCTTATGTATCTGAAGAAAGAAGTCATTCCCTTAGAAAGATAAAAGAATGTTCTTCACTCAACACTTATGGAGATCTGAACCCAGCTGTACAAACTAACTTTGACTGTTGCAACCCTTGGTATCAATCCTTCTCCTCTAAAGCAAGAATGAGATGCTATTGTTAAAGTTAGAGAAGCAAACATATAAAGGGCAACAAGGTCCTTAATTTCTAGAAAGAAGTTACATGTGGAGGGATAAAGAGATATATTAATGCCAGACAAGCATTTGTGAAATGTCTTAAGCCTCTCTCTCTCTCTCTCTCTCTCTCTCTCTCTCTCTCTGTCTCTCTCTCTTTCTCTCTCTCTTTCTCTCTCTCTGTGTGTGTGTGTGTGTGTATGTGTGTATTCATAGAAATAAAGAAACTGCCTCCTTCCCCCAAGTAGTATCTTTGTATTCCATAATAAATTCCAATTTCAACAAAATATAGACATTTTTAGAAATCCAATAAGACAAATCAGGGACCAAAAATTCAGGAAAGCCAAAGAAAAACAGAAAATGTCTAGCTAGTCGGCTAATGTAGATGTCATTGGTGGCCATAATAAAGCCTGACATCATCTACTTTTATTATCCCTTACAGAAAGGGAGGCCAAGGCACCTTTGTAAAGATTGTTAGCATTTAAGCAAATAGAAAAGTGTTATATGTGTGTCTATCTGCTTCCTTAACTGACTTTAACATTAGTATTTAAGCTGAAGTCGCAGAATAAACGATGGTATGCTCTGGTCTTCCACATGTGCTATGCAGCTTAAACAATAGGAATTTTCTTCTCACACTTATGTAAACTAGAAGTGTGATTCCAGACACTAACATAGTTGCTCTGTGGTGAGTGTTCTCTTAACTGGCTTCATATAACCCCATTCTATTCATTAATGGCTTTTTATTTTGGTCAATGTCAGAAAATAGTGGATAACACACTTCTATCTTCCCTTCTTTTCCTTTGAAAAGCCATTAATCCTACCTGTGACAACAAATACTCAAAACAGTATAAATTAAAAATAATATAAGACATGAATGTGAAATAAATATTCATATCTATATATATTTTCTTATTTTAGAAAATTCAATATTTTTCACAAAATGAAACCTACTTATATAAACACATTAAAGGTATTTTCCATAGCATATATTTCGATATATACATACAAAAAATTCTTACTTGTCATTTCTAATGCAGAAAGCATTGATAAATATAATCATACAGCAAATTTTCTTCAGGTCTATAAAATATTTAAGACTATAAAAGAGTCCAAAGTCAAAATATTCCTAAGCAACATTTGGTCCTGAATACTTGGCATACACTCAGTCAAATAATTCTATAGGCTTTTTAGGTTTCTGAAATGTAATTTCAAAATATTACATTTTCATTGATTTTTAGGTCAAAAATATATCATTATTTTAAGTTAGTTCATATAATTATAACATTAGTGGCATATGAAATATGAAAATCAGACTGTATTAATATTACAAAACATAGATATCTATGCTTTTTATGGGCTGAGATTGTCAGGTTTAGTAAATAGAAATAAAAAATCACTAGTAGGATTTAAAGTTCACATAAACACTGGATAATATTTAGTGTCAAGTGTATTTCAAGCATCATTTGGGAAATATCATTCTTAAGCCTGATTTGAAATTCAAATTTAAGTGATATTCTGCAATTTATATGGTGACTGTTTCAAAGGTTATTCTGACCTTAACAAAATGAGTCTATATCTGTAGGTTTCTTCCTTCCCTTATGTATAAAATGATGGATCTGGACTTTCTCACTGATGTACTCACATTATGAATCAAATGTCTATATATACGTAACCTTGAGCTGAATGTTGGGGAAAATGAGAGATTGAGGCTGTTTAAGCCTTTGAGGAAAAATGTTTTACAGTATCGGATTGAGCTAGCGGAGTTTTGAGGTAATAGCTCAAGAGAAAATTGCATCATTTTTTGATTAAAAGATTCTTCAGTCCCAGCCCCAGAGAACACAGAAGCTATTAATTGACTCACAGCTGCTATTGTCTTCTTTGAGTCGGAGTCCTGACTACATGCGGCTAATTATGATAGTATTACTCTGGATGACCTCATATTCTGCTCTACCCTGGACAGTTCCATTTTGGAACAGTTGCCTTGATAGACCTCTCATTTAAGCATATTTTCCTCTCTACAAGGACTGACAATGACAGAAATTCATCACCTCTGGGGGGTTTATCCAAAAGGAGTTAGCTGACCTGATAACATGCCACTCAAATATCGACATTAATCCTGACCTACAGGAAAGGTTACAAGAGGATTTGTATTTGATTACCATTGCCTGTTCCTCTCCTAACAAAAACTTAAAACAGCAATTAGTTTATAATCTGACTGGGAAACTCCAAGGATTTCCAAATAGTGCTCTTGAAAGCAGAGGTTTTTAAGGGCAGTATACCTCCTCAAAGGAGAATGTAGAGAACTTGCCACTTAGTATTTGGCCTTAAGAGTTCTTGGCATTTTCACAATACAAATCTATTCCCATTTCAGAAAAAAAAATAAAAATAAAGAGACTGACTCAAATCTGTAAAACTCTTATACATGCAACACACATACAATATGATTTCAGAAAGTAATTTCATGTGTAAGTATAAATATTATATTCATTTAGTTTGATGTGATGCAACAGGTCTTAGGAATATACATCTACAGGAAAACATGAATAGATTATTAATTATGGGAGGTATTCTACATACTTTTATAATTCCACTGCAAGCCTGGAGATAAATGCCAAATCGTTTCCCTGAATGTTATAGAGATTTACTGGAGTTATAGATCAGTTCTCTCTGTTTCCTACTAGGTTCTGTAACTTGGGTTCATTCTCCATCTCTAGAAAAATGCATATAAATAAAATAGGTTAATGAGGCTGATGCCAAAGAGTTTAGATGTCCTTCTATGTGTACAGTGTGATATGCCTCAGCCTATGGAAATGACAGCTAGAGACCCCTGATACCTGTGAAGTATGAAGTATATGTACTTCAAGGAACAGGTTATGCCTCTCAAAACAATGTTGTTAAGTTTCATTCTTGTGTAATCTGTTATAATTTCATTCATTTTAATGTCTCAAAATGTTAAATTAAATGCATAGCTTACATTTTTCTCTCTAGTTCATATTTCATCTACATGTTGGTATCTTTCATCTTGCAAAAAAGAAATGAACTGGTTTAATTAAATAAATTGTAAAGAAAGTACATAAAGGGAAACATTCACAATTAAATCATTCTGAGTGTATCATTTAAGTTGTGCTAAATAGATTCATAGTATTGACAACCAATCACCAGTATTGTACATTTTATAAAATCAGGGCTTCATAGTCATTAAACACACACACACTCACACTCACACTCACACACACACACACACACAAAGAAACAAACAAAATGTCTATATATCCTTTCTTCTGTCCTTGCCAACCTCTGTTGCTCCTTCAACTCCCAATGGTTATTATTACCTGTCTAAGACTTACACAAATGTAGTTTATGTTTTGTCATGGAGAAGGGGATGTGTCACAAGTACCTTCCCCTCTCTGAGGATTTTCACAAAGACATGCTTCCTAGAACAGGAAGAAAGGGGAGTGGGAATAAGAGAGGCTCTTTCTTCAGTGATAGAGTTACCCTTATGTTGCCCATTTTCCTGTAAATAACCACTCAGCCACTACCTTATTAAGTAGCCCTGATTAAATATGGCTATATTTGGAAGGGTTTGTTTATTTTTTTATTTAATCTATCAGTAGTTCTTAAACTAAAGTGAACAGATATTCATTTGTTTTTCCAGGAAAGAAATTACAAACATTAATAAGTATCTGCTTTGTTTTCACATGCACCTTTTGCTATAGAGGTTAATTCCAACTCTCTATTTATAGAAATTGACCAAAACATATTTCTAATGGTATGGAGTTTCAGGACAGCAACCAATACAGATAGACTAGTGTTATGAAAATCATTAGCCTACATTCTATTTTCTGCCTCTATGATTTTGAGTACTCAAGATACCTCAAGCAAATGGACTCACACAGTATTTATTTTTAAAGTTCGTCCATATTATCGTCTTTAGGGTGTAAAAAAACATTTCACTGTATGAATAGAACACGTTTTTATCCATTCTTTCATGTACTTTCATTTGCTTTAACCATTATTAGCTTGTAAATTAGCTTAAAAATTCTATATGCTTCAAAATCCTCCCGATAGTCAAAGGATCAGAAAAGATCTCTCATATGTTGACAATTGTCAGTGTTATCCCTTGGAAGGCCACAAAAAAATGTGGGAAGATGAACAATAGAAGGACCAGTGGGTCTTGCCCTCTGGATTGCCTGAAACTATGTTTTCCTGGGGCTTCTACCATATACACACTATTTCTATCACCGGTACAGTCCCTGGAAGCCACCATGATCACTAATCTTAGAAAGTAAATTCCACATCTATGACATGACCTGAAACCCACTGCAGATATTTATCAATGGGTTTGTTTCAGTGGCATTCCACTGGAGCTACACAGTGGGTTCTGGCCAGGTTGGATGGCAGAACTTGATGTATATTCTGCAGACTTTGTAGAGATTAATGCTTCCCAAGCAGCATTCCAGAACAATGCAACCTCAGCACTTATGAAAAGCCAGCCTGCTATGCAGCTCAGCTCACAGACTGTTTTCCTTACATGTTCTTTTATGACAGTTTAACTCCACAATGTCTGTCTTCCTCCAACCCCAGTTATTCATCCTGCTACCCTCATCCTGACACTGGCTGCCTGGTCCTTACTGTCTGGTTTTCGGCTTCTCTCTCCCTCTGAAAGAACAATCACACTCCATGGCTTTCTCCACCTTTCTGTGCAACATTAAACTTTAGCTTGTTCTCTCGGCTGCCCTCTGTTCTTGGAAATGTTGAGGCACAGGGAACTGAGAAGTGAGAAACTGTACTTTTCCCTCAACTCTGTCATCCTGGTGTCTCTTAGAAACTCTCTCTCCATTTTCTTTAATGCTCAACACATTCTCACCACTGATGCTCACAGCCATCACCTTTCCCTTTTCTCCACTGAGCTGCTGTTGGCATGACATTAGGTCTTAGCTGTTTGTTGTTTCTGTTTCCCTTTTCCCAGTCTTCTCTCACCTGTGCTGTTGCACTGACATGCCTTCTCTTAACAAGGGCTGCTCATTGGTTTCTACTCCAACAGTTATGTCAGGAGACAGTGAAAGAAACAATGGACTACCATCACCATGCGAGGCGACCTTAAAGAGGAGCTTGGCATCCTTCTGTGTCTTCCATGAGTAACATTTATAAATTGCTCACTATTTCCCCCTTTGGTTTTCCTACTCTCAGTCTGAGCTCCTCAGATATGGGTAGAGCTATAATTTGAGGCAGAATTAAACATTTTATACATTGTTATGAGGCAAATGTCAGTTTTCTCTTGACCACTAGTGCTAAAGCAACCAGGCCAGATAAACTACATTATATGGGGATATAGCATATGAGTGGCATACCATTGAATGAAACATTTTATAGACATGATGATTTAATAACAGATATTTAAGAACTAATGATACATATATGCATAGCATTAGTTCTGTCTGAATTACATTTTCATCAGGTCAATAGCACATGCTTCATACATTTTGTTTAACAAATAGAAATTTCTAGACTGCAGCTCGGAAGAAATGGTGTCAACCTGATATGAAATTCACAATGTTCCATATAAATGCCTTTATATACATTTTAGGTGAAACATCTTGGACTGCCACTGATCAAGAGGATAATTATTTTGTGGGTAATAATAATATAGAGTTTCTGCATGTTAGGCTGATTGCCAGTTTCTGTTCAATGTGTCTAGACAAGCAATAGGGGGAGTCTATGACATGGTATCCCTAAATGTGGCACTTTACAGTTGTGAAAACTTCTGAAGCAAGAGCATCACTCTGAACTTCCTCCAAACATGAAGTGGTTCATAACACCTAGGATGAATTCTTCCACCTTTACTAGAATAGAATATGAGACTTTCATTCAACACATATATTCTCCTTTACTTAGAAAAAAGAATCAGTCTCATCTCTGAGGACCCAAGAACATAAAAAGGGTTGGAACTGATAAACCACATATATAGTCCTATCATATCTATTTCATCATTAAAGCAAGTCTAAGATATGCAGGTTTAATTGCCCTCTCTGGTCTTCATTTTTCCAGAAAACTCAGTCTCATGAAAGACTTAGTAAATGTTATACAGTATGTTATACAATCTTAGCCATGAACCTAAGATGGGAAGATTAGTTAATCACTTTCTAAAAAATATATTCACAAAGAAAATACATTTCAGTATGATTCAAATATGCTGACTACAAGGTCTTCTTTTAAGCAGTATGCTGTATTTTCTTTATGCTCATATAAATTCTTGAATCAGCATGTGTATCCTGTGCAACAAGCTAATGTTCAAAAGTAATTACTTGCATTTTTTCATCTAATATTTTTAAATCAGAGAATTGGCATGATTCTGTTAACTGTATCATAAGCACTTCATAAATAAATGACAACAACCAATCACTTGGGAACTTATGGCCTTTTTCTAAGTAATCCCCATTGCTGGTTATGAAGAGGGTCAAGAGAAAAAGAGATTATCTTCTAAATTCTGGAGCAGTTTGAAAGCAAAATTCTTAATCTATGGGTACAAAATTGTTCTGATTTTGAGTTTATTTAACCATGTTGTTCAAAAGCATGGGGAGGCCTCTATACACATAGTGGTTAAGTTCTCCATGTCTAAAGTGTAGAAAGAAAAATACAAAACTGAGGACCTTATGTGTTGATGTAAATGCCTCCTATTAGAACCCCTAGCTGGCTACAGAGATTACTTGGTCACAAGGGTTTCAGAATCCACTTTGGGATTCTGGTAATTCTTTTTCTATCATGTTTGTTCAGTAATGCAATAAATAAGATTTAGAAAATATTTTATTTTTCAACAGTTCATTAGCTTTAATGGGGTATTTACTCAAGACAAGTGGACCATTATGCTACTGGAATTGAAAGTCCGCCATTTGTATCAGAGCTCAGCTATCAACACCTGGTAGCAAAGAAATAATGACGTTTAGCTGTATAATTTTGCAAAAGGGAAGTATTTCTCTATTCAGTGAATGAAAAGTGACTTTACTGAATGTCACATGTATATAAGGAAATATATTCCATCTTGCCATGTTACTATCATCTTCTAAATCATGTTTTTTGCTCGTTCCCAATTTCCTCTACTTCTGTATGCCAATTTCAAGCCTAGAATGTACATATTACTTAACTATTCCAAAGCATCATTTTATGTTTCACCACAGAACACATGTAATGGGCTGAATAACAGTAGTAATGAAGAGAATGAAAAACTGACTTTGTTCCTTTTGGTGGCCTTGACACTACTATTTTATTTTTTTAATAAGTAAAATTGCCTAATAAAGGAAAACTTTATCTTCTTTTATATTTTACTGTATGCATATCATATAAGTTTCTTAACTTTATTTAAATTTTAATATATATATATGTGTATATATATATATATATATATATATATATATATATATAGTATCAAGGCAGATGCTATACTTTGCATTTGGACAATATCTTTTTGTGTTATAAATACATGCTGATTCAAGCATTTTCTGTGAGAGTGAAGAAAACAGGGCATAATGGATAAAAGCAGATTCTACAGTTAGCTTGATTTTTATTTTAACAGAATAAAATAACACAGAATTGCATTGTTAAATTTTATAACTGTAAACAAATAACATTAGAGGTTCAATTCAAAGCCCCAATTAATTAATATTTTTATTCATCCTGATAATCACGTGGGTATGAACCACCAAATACCTGTATATCACTCATTCATACCTCGTCACACATGGAAAGTCTGTTCCGAGATGTGCTAATGAAACTGTTGGGGATTATTTCTAATGTTTTGAATTAATTCATCCCCCAAAATCTGCTTGTCTATATATTGAAGGTCCTTGACCCAGTTAGTTTTTGATCAATCAATAAGGAGCCCACCGCAATGGCTGGACAGGTAGACTGTGACAGGACTTGGAGATTTGCATGGGCTAGAAACTAGGAGGAAGAGAAAAGAAGTCTTCAAGGAAGCGGATCAGACTTAGAGCTGCAGAAGAAAATTTATCCAAAATGTAAGTGGAAAAGAAAAGCAGACTTACGGGAGGGGCTGCCCAGAAAGTAATAGGGCATCAAAGATAAAGCATAGTTTTAGGTGTTGAGCCAGGAGTACTGAAGGGAAATGTATGCTAGCTGGGTGGAGGATTAAAACTGCCCAGGCTTTGAGCTAGTCAAGGCTTCTCAAAGCTTCTCTTTCTCTCCCTCCCTACCTCCCTCTCTCCCTCCCTCCCTCCCTCCCTCCCTCTTTCTCTCCATCCCTCTCTCTCTCTCTCTCTGTGTGTTTCATTTGTGAATCCAGGTAGCTCCTGGGCACTTGCCTAAGCACAGAGCAGTTAACTATTTGCTACTACAAGAACAATTCGGAACATATTCTCCTTTCTTTTTTACAAATGAGCTAAGGGTCACTAAATGGCAATCTTTATGTCCATAATTTTTATCATACTCAAGACTGTGCCTGCCATCGTCACTGTCAGTGTTTTAAACAGTGAGGTTTTTGTTCTACTAGGTTGGCCAGTGAAGATAGGGGGGGAAGCCTACTGGAGGCAGAATAGCTATTACTAAGATGTGGTTTCTGGGGGCCTCCACATCAAAGCTGTTAGCCGACTTCCAGAACTATCTGTGCATTTTATGGTTATTCAGCAAATCACTTCCCACACTAAATAGATCCCTCGTGCCACTTAAAAAGGCCGTGACATTCATTTCACTCTGTTTTCCAGAATGGAGCAGCTTGTCGCTTAGATGAAAAAGAATTTAGCTGGGCTATCAGTGGCTTTTCCCTGCTTTTATAGGCTGATTGGAAATTTCATAGTCGTGATGCCCTTTGCTTCTTTTTTTCTTCTTACTTTTAAAATCTGTTTGGAAACATCTTTCATCTTTCCTCAGGTAGATAAATTTCAGTACTGCTTTCCTGTACAGCATATATAAAGGCTGAACTTGGATTTCACTACAAACAAGAACTCAGCACCTTTCTTTCCTGGTGTTTTTTCCCTTTCCTTTCATTAATTTATCTATCATAAATGTCTCCCCACTCCTTAATAGAGATAGATGATAGATAGATAGATAGATAGATAGATAGATAGATAGATAGATAGATAGATAAGTGATAGATAGATGATACATATGCACACATAGATGATATACATACATACATACATACATACATACAAACATGGGGACATATTTAACCTGCTATCTCTACATATTTGTGTATTCTAAAACTATCATAGGAGGCCAAAACAAAACAAACCTCATTTTGTATAACCTATCATAGTCTTTGTTCTTAGCCACATGGAATGTATATGTCTGTATATATGAGAATGTATGTGTGTTCTAATATGCTGCTTTGTGGAAGAACATACTGACTAAAAAGCCAAAACCAGACTTCTAAGAAGAATTCTGAAGAATTTTCTTGATGGACAGAATTGGTTATTTATCTTTAAAAACATAAATTACATCCAGACCTTTTAAAGTTACCACTCTAACCTAATATCTCTGGAACATGACTTGCTCCTCTGCTGGCCTACTGTGGCTGATAATAGCCTAACAACACTGACTGATTCTAAAGATTAAACCATGAGAATAAAATTCTCACACTTGTGATCTCTTCATTTAAAAGCTGTCTAAGTGGTTTTCAAGCAGATTTCCTAGGACTAATCAGCTTCTCTGTGAGTAGAATTAGCCTTGCTCATGTAAGTGCTCTATCTTGAATTAAATATGGGGATAATTGACTTATTCTGAGGTATGCTTCCTTATTATAATTATACCCCTCCTTAGCCGTATATTCAGAATACTAAATTGATGTAATAAAAAAATAAAAACACTTCAACTTTCTTCAGACAAGAGACATACTCTGGCTATTAACAATTCATTCATATATATATATATATATATCCCCACACACACACCAACAGCAACGAAGGGCAAAGTAATTTTAGATATAGCAAAGTTTTACTGGCCATTTGTATCATAGGGTGTTGGACCAATTGAGACATTATCATAAAGTATAAAATTAAAAACTTAAAGGATTTTTCACAGGTTGTATGAGCTCCCACAATTTAAAGATTATGCTTGATCAGTAAAATTACATAGTTTAATAAGCTTTAATATATTTTAATATAACTTTATGAGGTCTATTCTGATTTCATACTTTTTTTCTAGCAGACACACCATGCCACTTTCCCTAGAATTTATGTGTTCAGATTGTTTTTCTGCAAGCACAAACTAGTTCTGAGGAACAACGAAGTCATCTGAGGGAAAATGGTTATTATTTTACTTGTTATTCAATATTTGAAGAAGGCTTATTGAATCGAAGCAGTAGTTATAAGTTTTCAAACATATGCATGTTTAAGGTATTTGATTAACTTTGTTGAAATCTGGAACAAACATACACCAAAAACAATCCTCATATCATTCAAAAGATTTTCCTCAGGTAAGTGGTTTCTACATTCTTCTGCTTAGCTAGTAGTGTCAAACTGACAGAGGCCATGCTGACTTTGTGCCATATTCTTGTGAAAGGATGCTATTTTGGAATGTGTTCCAGCTTCTTCCCAGAGGCAGAAAGTTTCAGATGTATTGTCTCTTCTGTTTGAACCAAATCATTTCACTTAGAGAGTGCTTACTTTGCCCGAGTTTCTATTTTGAACTTTGCCAGGAAGATCCCATCTGCTTCCTGTGTGTGCCTCTGCCTTGCTCTTCTCTTGACTTAGCCTTCCCTGAAACATAGACGTCAGTGACCTGTGACACCAGGAAATGCCAGTTTAGCCTGGTAAATTATAATTTTCACAGTGGTCTTAGCATTTCCAGCAAAGAGGTTTTGTTTGTCTTTGTACCTCCTGTCAGGAAGCCTGGTTTGAGTTGGATTTAGAAGTTCAGGATGATTACAGAACATAATGATAGGATGCCCTCAAGTGGTGACATTTACATTACCCAGAAATCTCTAAGTGGTTTGTTGCATGCATGCAGAATGCATCCTATGGCCTCTTCAGAAGTACATCTGCCCTAGCAGCTCATAAAACCAAGAGAAAGAATAAAGTGAGAAGATACAAAACATACTTGAAAGAAGATAAAAGGTACTTCACTAGAATTATGTTTTTTTCTCAAATTCCCATTTATTAAAATACTGAAAAAATCATTAGTTTTCACTCATTGGATATTAACAGCAATTGTGGTGTATGTAGGTTTTTTTGGATTCATTGATTTTAAAATGTGTATACTTCAGAAAGGCTGAGATCCTACCAGACAGCCATCTTCAATTTACCTTCAGAATCATACTCTAATGCATGCAATAAAGGAGAGTGTAACCTCATTTGATTTCCCTTGTACTTTTTCATCAGTGATAACCCAACCAAGAATACTATGTTTGAATGTAGGTGAAAAATACTGACTTCTTGTAAGTGTGACCACAAATCTTTCAATTTCCTGTCTATGAACCAATGGTGTGCCCAATTCTGTATTTCATTCTAAGTATAGACATTCTGGTAAAAGAGTTAACACCCCAAACTTTGTTCTACCATTGACCCTTCACATAATCATCTCACTACACACACACACACACACACACACACACACACACACACACACACGCACACACACACACAGAGCTTCCTTGAATCTTTTGGCTTTTTGGAGGCTTCCTCAGTCTGGCATCACCTTCATTGAGGTCTCAAATAAGTTATTCTAGGAAAAAGAAATCTTTGATGTGGGAGTAATATAAGTGGATAAATAAAAAGTATTAGCTATCTTTCAACAATCTAATGCAGAATTATAGTATATGAAGGTAGAAACTGGCAGCAAGAACCATATAATTCTAAAGGATTAATAATTTTAAAAGTCTTTATCCAAGAGTCAGAGAATGGATTTAGAGTGGTCTAAAGAGCTAAAAAGTGGTATATGACAGATACAAGATGTTTACTATTGATTCTTTTCTCAAGTGAGCAAAACATGTATAAATTTAGCTAAGGAAAATACTAAAATTTTATCACATTATTAGCTGTATATATTGACATGCTCAGGACATAACACATGGCAGAAATCTTGATTGTATATTTCCCAACTATGGAACTACCAAGTACATGGGCAGTTTGCCCTTAAATATCAAATCATATATGTGAATAGTGGCTGTGAGCAGTATGGAGATGGGAGAGCATCAGGGTATTTTAAATGATCAACAAAATAGTTAATTAGAAAGAGTCATCAGCATATTTGAAATAGCTTACAAAGGACTGCATTTTTGCCTTCCTTGTCCCAGTTTCAAGTTTATACACAAAGGAACGATATAATTTCTCTTTGTAAGTATTTCCAAATGTGTATCAGAGGGCCCACAAGGAATTATTCTGGTTCTTATCTACTCACTCCTCATCTTTGGCAGAGCTAGAAGCAACAATACAAAATTCTCATTCAATTATGTTCAGTGTATGCCATACTTTCTGTGGGGCATATCATTATTTTATAATTGTAGTTAATGACTTCCTTCTAAATTATGTTCTTGAAATGTCATGTATGATAAGAAGAATCTTTAAAAATATTCATTTCTCCTCAGCTTTTTGACTGATGAAGCAATGAGACTCTATATCATATGACAATATTTTGAATCTTTATTTAGATGAAATGATGGTTAGCTTCATAGGTCAACTATGGCTGATTTGCCTACCCATACATTTAAGCAAAGATTTCTCTGGGAAGGTGGTTTCGATGCTTCCATTTAAACCAATGTATTTAGAGTAAGTGGATTGTCTTTCTATAAGTGAATATTGGTACAAAAAGGTGATGAGGAGTCTCATTTAATTACCAAGAAAACTGACTAGCACAAATTGAAAGAAGGAGTCTCATAGGAGATGGTCTTTAGCTGTTCTTCATCCTTTACCAGCCATCTGCCTTAACAATCAAGCTGTGACTCCTTCCTATGTAAGTTGTCAGTCTACTGACCTCATTAACAGAGCTTAGACTTGCCAGACATCCACAGCATAGACAATAACTGTTTAAAATTAGTCTTTTTACTTTTTATGCACATGCTATTAGTTTGATTTTCTGGGAAAAACATATTTTTAAATTATTTGGTTAATGTACAACCAAATAATTTATAATTTATATTGATTACAAAACCTGTATGATTGTAGCAATGCATCAATACAAATTTTCATATTAAACCGTGAAAAAATAGCTAATCAATACACATTCCACTATGTTCTCTATTCCTTAGCAACAATGTAGAATTTAGACAAAAGTAGAGTAAAGATCATATTATGCATAACTCTCTCCTAATTTTGTCAGTCATGATGGTCTAAGTGTTATCTGCTTTGAGTTCTCTGAGAACTCAGTACAGTCAAACTGTGACTATATTTAAAACTTAAAGTATGTGGGACATTTGACCTACCTGGGAATGTTTGTACATGTATGTGTGTATGTGCATTTGTGTTCATGGGTAGGTATGGAGGGCATTTGTCTATGTGTGTGTGTTTGTGTATGATGTGTGCATATGTGAGTATAATATATATTATGTATTATGACATGTTATGAAACGTCACATATTTATAAAGGTATATAAATACATATTATACAAAATACATAAATACATATATATAGAGAGAGCGTGTGTGTGTTTGTGTGTGTGTGTGTGTGTGTGTGTATCATCTCTTTTGAACCTGCTTAATACCAGTGAGAGGATACTTATAAAGCTATCTTTTATTTGCCTGATATAATTGTTGTCTTAGAGGCTTACTGTTGAGTCAGCTCAGCCTTTCTATTTCTTTCTGAACTCTGACTGGCTGATTGAAAATTGTTATTCTGGATCAATCTCCTCTCCAAGCAGATTAATTCAAACTGGCTTCTCACAGCTTCTCATTGTATTGCTCGACTTGGCCTCAAATTAACTCTAGCAATCTGTTCATGTCTTCTGACTCCTTGCAAACAACTGAAAAGTCAGTACTGCCTTCACCTTCTGTGTGCAAAGACAGACGTCTACTCAGTGATCACCTACAGGAATTCTATATAGTAATCTACTTCTTTCTCTGTGTCCCCTAATGCTAATGTCAGAAATACTCTAGGAAAAGGCTGGATGGTATGGTCCACCTATAAAGTGGGAATGCCTTATAACATTCAGGGTTCTAAGACATAGGTAGAGAAAAATATTACTATAGAAAATAATCACAAACTTAGAAAAGCGGTGCCCAGGGCAATGGAAAGAAGGTATATATTTATTGTAAACAAAGATCTATATAGGAACTCCAAAAGATAAGGCTCTAGAAAATAAAGGTTGTGTGTGAACTCACAAGAGAGAGAGAAACTTCTGGGTCCATGTTTTAGAAATGTCCTCACAAATTATAGTTCTACTTCTGACCATATCTCCACATTCCCTGTGAAAAAGCCAAAAATAAGTAACTCATGTGTTGATGGATGTTAAGGAATAATAATATAAAGTAATATTCAGTTGTTAAGGAATAATAATATAAAGTAATATTCAGTTCTTTCCTCCATGCAACAGCTGATCACTGGAACAAAGATTCCACAACCAACCTTATTCCCACCTGGTGTGAAGAAAGGACATTTCCCTTCCTGTTGCAGCTCAAAACTAAGATGCCAGAAGAGAAATTCTGTAGAGATCACAGTTCCTAGACACTGGTCCAGAGAAGGCATGGGATTTAACCAACAGCACATAGACATTTGCCATTCCTTTACACTTCATGGCCACATCAATAGAACTATCTGTATCAATGGATTACAAAGAACAAGGTTCAAGACACAGACTCTATTAACTCAAGGGTTTCTTAATGTCAGAACATGCCAAAGGAGAAATAATAAGTTAATGACATTAACTAAATCAAATCTCTAGGTACCCACAGGTTTAGCAAACTTTAAACAGCACAATTCTCATGTAATTTAATATGGGTTCTCACCAGTACAAACATATGCACCTAAATTTCTATTACTTATGCAATATGACTAGCTTGTAGGAAATGTAGAAAGCATGAGATACTAAAAACCTGATCAAAATACCTCAGGAGAAATAGAAGGAAGCATCACTATGGCAAAAATGTTAAAATCACCATATGTGGGATACAAAATTATTTTAATGTACACATTCTTGGTCCTTATAAAATTAGATAACCAAAAAAAAAAACACATAGTGTAAGTAATTGAAAAATGTTAGAAATGTAACTTGAGGACACAAGGAAGAATATGACTGAGAAATAGCACAAGTATTAAATTCTTTCAGTAGAAACCTTGCAAACTCAAACAGAGGTAAAGATCAAAATGAACAAGGAAACTTAGAAAAGATCATCTAAAATGTGAAAACTACACAACATGCATAATTAAAGAACTGTTATGAGGGAAAAGAGCTTAAAAATGTGTAGCAATAATGGCCAATAAGCTCCCAGAATCTGTCCTAAACAAGAAAACACAGACCATGAAGCTGGAATGACAATGCAGAATACATACAGACAGCCTCCACAAAGACCAACAGCAAAACAATATGAAGACAAATAAAATCATACACTGGCATTTGTTATTTAACCAGAAAAAAAGGCACATTAAATGCATGAAAGAGGCCAGCTGTCTCAGGATAAACATGGTGTTTGCAGATGGAGGAGGAAAAGTATATAGCAGACATGTCGTGCCAAGAAGAAAATGAAGGCAAAGGGATGAAAGAAGACAGCAACCCCCTAGAATTCTGCTCTCACTCTGCCATCTTTCAAATCTCATAGAGGAATAGATTTTTTGACAAATAGACATTGAAAGAATCCATGATATATACAGAACTACCATGCAATAAGGCCAAATGCCTTTATGTAAGTGTAAAAGAATTTCAGAAAAAGAATAGATGATTAAACAACTAAAATAGTTTTGTTTATTATATTTATATATATACATACATGTGTGTGTGTGTGTGTGTGTGTGTGTGTGTGTGTGTGTGTGTGTCTACAGTTGCACATGTGAATGTAGGTACTGGTGAACATGTGTGCTTTTATGTGGAGGCCAAAATTCTCCCTGGAGTACCATTTCTCAGACCCTGTCCACCTTTTGATTTAGTATCTCTGACCTGAAGTTGAGCGAGTATGTGAGATATGACCAGGGAGTCCCAGAAATTCACCAACTTCCATTTCCCCAGCTCCAGGAATATTGTAAGCATGCACTGCTATGCAAAGCTTTAAAAATATTTTTCTGCTCATATCTATTTAGGATATCAATAACAATGTGTTGTATGATGACATCATCTAAATATATAAAATGTTTGAGAGAAATAAGTAATGGGAGAGAAGCTTTAGGAACGCTCAGTTATTCACTTCACATATGATACTATTATTTGAGAATTTAGCTTTGATTTTATGCTTTAGAACAAGTGTTCTCTTTAAGAACATAATCTATATTCCAAAATAGAATAAAACTGAGATATGCAAAATAAAATTTTAGAAGCAGGGCAAAAATCAGAAAAAAAAAACAAAATAAACAAAATAGTTTTTAAAAGAACATATTCTTTTCCTGTCAGTCAAGTCTACCACATATTGCCTTCACTGTTTTCTTACTTCAATACCAGTTACATTATTGACAAAGAGAACATATGGGCTGTGAAGGAAGAAATACTTGTTCTCATATAAAATTCCATTATCCATATTTCACTTTCATTTCCATCCAATAATGTTCTTAGTAGCTATTTAGGCCAGCATAAAATACAGCATAAAATAAAATAAAATATTGAAATATTGAATCTTGTCAATTTGGTATTAATTTTCCTCTCTCTCTCTCTCTCTCTCTCTCTCTCTCTCTCTCTCTCTCTGTCTGTCTGTATGTGTGTGTGCTTATATTTATGTAAGTATGTATGTATGTATGTGTTGTTTTATCTGTACAAGCACATATTTGCATAGAAATTGGGGATGTTTTTCAATAAGCTATAGTATTATGTTCAAAGTGTTTTAATTTTTCTGTTTTCACACATTAACACAGATTGGGGCTTATTGAAGCTGAATGTCCCATTCTATCAATAAGTTTCCATCACCCTTAAGGTATTTTCTTGATTTCCTGTTCAAAGCATGCTCCAAGGCTGGGGATGTAGCTCATCATTAGATTGTCTGTCCAATATACTCAAGGTACTATGTGTAATCCCACCACTGAGAAAATATAACAAACCAAAAGATTGAAATATGTATACCCTGCCTCAAATTTGATTTCATGTTTTGCTTCAAAGATCCATAATTCCTTTTACCTCACAACAATATCTAGAAATAAAGATGAGTAAAGTTTTACTCAAAGTTAAAGAGTTGCCAATGACTCTATTTCCAGAAGGTATAGGGCTCTCTCTCTCACACACACACATACACACACACCACTCATGCTTGTACACACATGCACTTACATGCATATATGTGGACACACACGTACTTACACAGTGTATGTATTAGTCAGGGTTCTATAGAGTCACAGAACTTATGGTAGTCTCTATATTGTAATGGAATTTATTGATGACTTACAGTCTGTAGTCCAACTCCCAACAATGTTCAGCAGTAGCTGCGAATGGAAGTCCAAGGATCTAGCAGTTGTTCTGTCCCACAAGGCAAGCAGGTGAAGAAGAGAGAGCCTTCCTTCTTCCAATGCCCTTATATAGGTCTCCAGGAAAAGGTGTGGCCCAGATTAAAGGTGTGGTAGCACACACCTTTAATCCCAGATGACCTTGAACTCAAAGATCATCCTGTCTTAATCTAGTATTCATAGCTACTGTGCCTCAAAATCTCCATGCCAAGACTCAGGTCACAAACTTGTACCTCTCAGCCTCCAGATTAGGCCCACAATTGGTGAGCCCTTCAATTCTGGACTGTAGTTCATTCCAGATATAGTCAAGTTGACAACCAGGAATAGCCACTACAATGTATGTCATAGAACAATGATAGGTTAAAAATTATATCTCTTTATAGTTATCTTCTTCTCTTTATATGTTAATATATTTAAACAGAATTTCCAGTGTATTTGTCTAAATCTGTAGACCCAAGGCTCCATTTAAAAATCAAATAAATATTTTTCAGAATTCTGAGTCATTACAAGAAGGAAATCTGACATAAAAGTTCAAAGTTTGTTCTTGGATCCTTTGTAACAATGAAGTTAAACTTTATACAGGTTAAACTTGATCTTATGGTTTTTGACAAATGCATACTCTAGTATAATATATTCTATCAACAAGTTATGGGACCATCCCCTGTTACCTCCCTTTTCCCCTCAGCCATCAGACTTCTGGCAGTCTCTGCTTGGAGGCTAACACCTGGGGAGCTAAGACAGATGCTCACTGTTGACTGTCAGTTTGTCTTTGAAGAAGCTGAGCAAACCTACTACCTGAAGATCTTCCTCTTCCGAACCTGGGGACTTTGGCACCTGAACCTTTTTTGCAGTATGCAAATATCATGTAATCTAGAGATTTGGTTTTGGTTTCTCTTGTCACTATAAAAGCCCTGGCTTATTTTAAGTAAAGTGAAGTCTAGATTGGACTATTTCAACTTGATTTCGTGATTTCTCTTTACATTTCGAACCCTCTATTTCATGTCCTTTGGTCCTTCTCCTGAGAGAACCCAGTTCATGAAATTGCGGGCAGCTTCAGATGGCACCTGAACTCGTGGACTCAGACATGGAGGATTTATAAAGGACACACTGTCAAAAGCAGAGCTCTGCCTAAAAATTCAGAAAGTAAAGATAAAAGGTCGTACACCATTCTGTACAGTAGGTAATTTTGATGCTAGTGCTAGCCTTATTTTCATATTGTAGAAGTATTACTGTGTAAGAAGGGTATGGGGCTAGGTTGGTTTGGCACTGACCTGGCGTTAAATTCATCTAGAGGTTGTGACATTGAAAATGGGTTCGAATGATTCAAAAAGCAGGAATACAGAGTGTAAATAAGTTGTTTCAGGCAAAAGAAATCAGGATGGAAAAAAATGCATTGAAAGATCTTTCAGATGAGATAGAATCTTGTTGCCCATGGATTCAAGAAGTAAGTAATTTAAATAAAAGAATATGGGAAAAAATGGAAGAGCTCTGAGGAATAATCAGGCAAGGAGATTCACTCTCTCCTTTTGGGCACTCGTGAAGGAGATCATAGAGGAGAGAGATAGAGTGTCAGAAAGTGAATTGAACTCACAGAAATCAGAGAATTCAGATATGGAAAGAGAAGAGAGTTTTGAACTTTATGGAAAAAGTTTTGAAGGTTTAATAGATACTAGAGCTGATGTGATTATCATTAGAGGACAAGACTAGCCCTCAACTTGGGCTTTGTCTGAGACAATTACTCATCTCCAAGGAATTGGTTATGCCAATAACCCAAAACAAAGCTCTAAGCTTCTAACCTGGAGAGATGAGGAAGGTAATTCAGGACAAATTCAGCTTTATGTTATGTCAAATCTGCCTATTATTCTGTGGAGGAGAGATCTGTTGTCACAAATGGGTCTTGCCTTGTACAGCCCTAGTGAAATAGCTAGTAAGCAGTGGCCAGAACAGGACATTAGAACATCTGGAGGCCCTAAGCCTCATCCTAATTGTAAAGGTTCGAAGCATTTTCCATGATGGCTGTGGGGAGCCGCAGCTGCCACCCTATATATATATATATATATATATTGAACACCTGGTCTCTGGCCAGAGCAGAGAGCTTTGTAATAAACAAGCCCTTAGTTGGAAAAGCTGAGTGCCTCCAGTTTGTGATGCAAGCTGGCATGATTTTCCTGCAGCTTATTATGCTTTGCCATGTAGCCAATGCTGATTGGGATCAGGGAAAGTATTTAACCCGTGAGGGCTGGGGGCTAGAAGGAGAAGCTAGCTAAGAAAGAAGAAAAGATGAAAGAATGATTCTGTAGTACAAGGTTCCTGAATAAACTGCTTAGAGAAGGGTTCGTGGTCGCCTCCTTATTTCCACTGGTTGGTAAGGTGGTAACAGATGGCCACTATCTTACCTGCGCCCCATGCAGATAAAATTCAATGGATTAATAATATTCCAGTTTGGGTTGATCAGTGGTCTTTATCTCAAGAAAGATAGGAACTGCTTCTTTGCTAGTGCAGGAGCAATTGGAAGCAGGACATCTGAGGGAATCCAGTTCCCCATGGAATATGCCAATATTTGTCATCAAGAAAAAAATCAGGTAAATGGAGATTGTTACAAGATGTAAGAAAGGTAAATAAAACAATGGTAGTTATGGGAGCATTGCAATCTGGACTTCATCTCCAGTGGCAATTCCAAAGGATATTATAAAATAATTATGGATTTAAAAGAATGTTTCTTTACAATTCCTTTGCACCCTGAGGATTGTGAGAGATTTGCTTTTAGTGTTCCATCTGTTAATTTTAAAGAACCTATGAAAAGATATCAATGGACAGTTCTTCCTTAGAGCATGGCTAATAGTCCTACATTATGTCAAAAATTTGTGGCACAAGTAATTGATCCTATAAGGAAAAAATGGCCAATGATATATATTACCCATTACACAGATGATTTCCTATTAGCAGAAAAAAAAATCCTCAGGATAAAGTTTTTTGTTATAGAGACTTACAAGTTGCCTTAACTGAAAAGGGACTGTAGATAGCTCCAGAAAAGGTGCAAACTCAGGATCCGTATAATTATTTAGGATTTACACTCATGGATCAATCTATTATTCCCCAAAAGATAGTTATTCATAAAGACAGATTAAAAACCTTAAATGATTTTCAAAAATTATTAGGTGATATCAATTGGCTTCATCCTTATCTAAAGCTTACTATGGGAGAAAATAAACCTTTATTTAATATTCTCAGAGGTAATTATGATCCAAATTCTCCTAGATTTTTAACTAGAGAAGAAATGTCAGCTTTACAGCAGGTAGAAAGAGCTATTGAAAATCAATTTGTTACATATATAGATTATTCTTTACCCTTGCATTTGTTAATTTTCAACACAACTCATGTTCCTACAGCATTGTTATGGCAAAAAGCACCTCTCATGTGGATACATTGAAGGGTATCTCCTAAATGTAATATCTTGCCATATTATGAAGCAGTAGCTCATATGATCATGCTTGGTAGAAAGCAAGCGCTGACTTATTTTGGCAAGGAGCCAGATGTTATCATTCAGCCTTTTACTTTAGATCAAGATTCCTGGTTAAAACAGAATAGCACAGATTGGTTGCTTGCTCAGATAGGATTTCAGGGAATTATAGATAATCATTATCCTCAGGATAAACATAAAATTCTTAAATATGAATGAAATGATATTTCCTAACATAACTTCTTTACAGCCTTTGAGTAATGCCCTTGTGATATTTACTGATGGCTCCTCTAAAGGATGAGTTGGATATCTTATGAATAATCAACAAGTAGTCTTAGAAACTCCTGGTCTCTCAGCTCAGTTAGCTGAATTAACAGCAGTATTAAATGTGTTTCAGGCTGTGACTGATGCTTTCAATCTTTTCACTGATAGCCTATATGTGGCACAGTCAGTCCCTTTACTAGAAACTTGTGGTACGTTTAATTTTAAGACCACGGTAGGATCCTTATTTTCACAATTGCAAAATGTCATTCTAGCACGAAAAAATCAGTTTTATATTGGTCATATCAGAGCTCATTCTGGTCTTCCTGGACCATTGGCTGCAGGTAATAATTGTATTGACAGAGCTCTTGTAGGAGAAATCTTAGTTTCGATCCTGTTGCACTAGCTAAATGGGATCATAATAAATTCCATCTCTCTAGCCATACGTTAAGACTCAAACATAAAATTTCCAAAGAGCAAGCAAGAATGATTGTAAAACAATGCCCTAATTTCATTATTTTATCTCCAGTTCTGCATTTAGGGGTAAATCCAAGAGGCCTTCCTTATGCCCAATCATATTTGGCCAATGGATGTAACTCATTATGCAGAATTTGGAAAGCTTAAATATATACATGTCTGTATTGACACTTGTTCAGGATTCATATTTGCTTCCCTGCATTCAGGAGAAGCCTCTAGAAATGTAGTTGATCATTGTTTACAAGCCTTTAATGTTTTTAATGTTATGGGCTTACCTAAAGTTATTAAAAAGGACAATTGGCCAGGAAACTCTGGCAAAAACTTTATGTCATTTTGTAAAGAATATGGCATCAAACATAAAAACGGAATCCCATATAACTCAATGGGGCAAGGGATTGTTGAATGTGCACACTGCTCTCTTAAAAATTGGCTTTTGAAAACTAAAAGAGGAAATTTGTATCCTCCTAGATCTTCAAAAGCACACCATGCCTTTGTGTTATTTGTTTTGAACTTCCTACAGACTGACATTAAAGGTCAGTCTGCTGAGGACCGAAACTGGCACACTAACACTTCAAGTACGTATGCCATGGTGAGATGGAGAGATCTACTCACTAATACCTGGAATGGCCCATATCCTTTTTTGGTTTGGGGCAGAGGGCCCATGCGTATTTTTTCTCAGAAGGAAGATGGGGCACGGTGGCTGCCTGAAAGATTGGTCTGTCAGGTGGATGCTGGTCCACAGGCTTCTTAGTAAGTGTGCTTAAATGCACTGCTGAAAAGCCTTTTTTCCTTTTTCTCTTGTTTTGAGCTAAGTCAAATTCACTTGCTCAAGCCCAGAGCAAAAGTTTGGTTGCTCCTACAGCATTTAGCCCTTTCAGGCTGGTGCAATCCCAGAGTTTTCAGCCTGAAGTTACTAATCTGCAATTGAATTGAGGCTTGTTCTCAGCAAAGGTTCCCAGAGTCAGAGCTGGTATTTTGCAGCTCAATCAGGTGCCTACACTCATCTCCAGCACACTGGTATACAGCTTTACAAAGACTTCAGATAAGATGTCTTCCAGAGAGACTATGACAGCTTGTGGACATTGCAGGCAGTAAAGGCAGTAAAGTCTTGACATTAAATGCATGGGAATGAAGTGCATTTTGAGAACCTGTGTTCAGCGAGTTAGGTCTTTGGCAAAGAAATCAACCTAAGACAGAGGCACATGCTGAGTGGCTGTGTTTTTTGAAAAAAACACTAAATGAGCCCGGTTTGTAGCATTCAAACTAGAAGCACGTCATCTCAAAGATGGTTAAGATATTTTGCCAGTAGATATTATATTGCAGGTGAGATTCACCAAGGCATTGTGAAAATTCCTGTACAGGACCATGATGTATGATTATGCCTTAGTCCTGCTATTTTCTAAATAAAAAGGGAGGAACTGTTACCTCCCCCTTCCCCTCAGCCATCAGACTTCTGGCAGTCTCTGCTTGGAGGCTAACACCTGGGGAGCTAAGACAGATGCTCACTGTTGACTGTCAGTTTGTCTTTGAAGAAGCTGAGCAAACCTACTACCTGAAGATCTTCCTCTTCCGAACCTGGGGACTTTGGCACCTGAACCTTTTTTGCAGTATGCAAATATCATGTAATCTAGAGATTTGGTTTTGGTTTCTCTTGTCACTATAAAAGCCCTGGCTTATTTTAAGTAAAGTGAAGTCTTGATTGGACTATTTCAACTTGACTTCGTGATTTCTTTTTGCATTTCAAACCCTCTATTTCATGTCCTTTGGTCCTTCTCCTGAGACAACCCAGTTCATGAAACTGCGGGCAGTTTCAATCCCCTTCCCGAGAAAGACCTCATTGTATTTAATAATTCATTTGAAGCAAAGCTTTAGTCTTACAGTTTTTATTACAGCCTACTTGTGCTCATATTATTTCTCTATTAATATAATCATAAAAGTCATCATTTTCTGGGCCTGGTTAATTTTTTAATGATAATGTTAAAAGTAATCTATTTAAAGTGTGTTACCTATGTGACTATCTTTTGATTGCTTAGTATCATTTGATAGTATGAACATATTCTAAGGATATGTTCTTTTTGGAATAACAATCAGTCATATGACTATCATTAAAAGACTTCCACCAATGCAAACACCTAGAGACCATGCTCTCTGGTCAGTCTCTGTCATTATGAATGAAATATAGAAGTGACAGAAGGACACATTTCTGTCCTAACCCAAATCTAACCTTCATGGTTATTTGACTTACCTTCTATTGTAGTTCATAAACCAGTATCACATTAACAACAAAACTGTCACCATGTAGAAATAATAACAACTGTTTCTAGAAAATCAATTTTCTGTTTTAAAAAAGAACTATCAAAAGACCACAACTTAGCACAGGTTTGAATCTTTGTAAATTCTTCTTCAAACATTCAATGCTAATGTTTATATTTTCCAACTGTTGTAATATATTCATGGAGAAAAGCTATGTCCCTTTATAGAAGGCATGATACAGTGTTTTTTTTTTTTAAGTAAATAGGTTCAAAATAGTGACTCCTTCAGTGCATTTCCTCTAGACCCTATACAAATATGATTGAGTGTAGAATACTTCCCAGCAACAATATCAATCAAAGGTGGACAAACTCAGCAGCACTAATGGGCACAATTACCCTGTGAGAAACTTTCAAAAAAGCAGTGTATAAAAAAGCTTCATTATTGCCTCGTTCAAAAACTATTCATGTTCACAACCCATTGATAGCTTTGTTTTGCCTCTTTTGCCCTAAAAAATCCTTGTCAGCTGCTACTCTCATCTACTTATCAGAGAGCCCATGCTTCATCCACTTACTACTGTTTCACATTTTAAAAACTTCTTGCAGAAACTTCATTGGTCTACCTGTGTCACAGCAATAGATGAATGACCCTCTTTTCAGCAGAACCATCCTCTATGGGGCACTCACTCTTCACCACCTCCATCCCTCTGATTCTCTTACAGTTAGTTCATAATTGGTTCATGTTTTCCTCTTTCCAAGCCTTGTTGTCAGAGCGGTCTCACAGGTTCCAATGAAAACCTTAAACTTCTCAAAATTTAATTAAATCATGTTATTGTCTCTCTAGAAGGGTGGACATTATCAAACTTTTCTCCAGACTTCCTTGCATGTCTAAAGATGTCAAATTTCTCATAATAACTGAGTTCCAGATTTCACTAGAACTCCTTCAATGTTTGAAAATTAGATTGTAATAAGTGGTATGGAGTGACAGCTAGGGGATAACATGCTTTCTTCAAAACACAGGAATCTCAGATAAGAACACAAACATGACTGTCTAGGTTCAGCCATCAGTAACTGAGGTCATAAGCCTGGGTGTTAGTGCAAGCTTAAAATCCCAGAGTTGGTGAATATGATGCAAGAGAATATCTGGGAGTTGCTCTCCAGCCAATCAAGCTTAATCAGAAAGCTCCAAAGGATCTATGGCCCAGTGAAGGGAATGCCAGGGCCAGGAAGCAGGAGAAGATGGGTTTGTAAGCAGGGGGAAGGGGAAGGGAATAGCATTTTTTTTCCAGTGGGGAAACTGAGAAAGGAGATATCATTTGAAATGTAAATAAAGAAAATATGTAATTTTAAAAAGTGTGTTGTTTCAACATACAAGGTGGACAGTACCTGAGAAATGGCATCTGATATTGACATCTGGATTCTGTATGTGCACACATGTGGGTACAGTCTAACATAACAGAGGTATGGGCATGCACAAACATGCACACACATACATACACACACTCAGAGAGAGAGACAGAGACAGACAGAGACACTGAGAGAGGCAGAGAGAGTTTCATGTGCTATTAAGTCCAGAGCGGGGGAAAGAGAGAGAGAGAGAGGTTGGAGAGGGAGAAGGAGAGGGAGAAGGAAAAGGAGAGGGAGAGGGAGAGAGAGAAGTGTTGTTCCATGATCTTGCTATTACAATTCAGAACTTTGACTTAAACTCACACCACTTTCCAATTGGCAAATAACCTAATAGTTCACTGATTTTTATCATCCTTAAATATTTACTGCAGAACAAAAATAATTAGCAACCTATGGATCTAGATTGAGAATAAACATATACAAGCCTAACCATAATGTATTTTTCTATATATTATTAATAATATATATTAATAAAACAGAATTGTCTAGAACTAGTTTTTTACCCATATTACCATAAACTAACATTTCCACTAGAAAAATTTATTTTTCTGAACTCTTAAATTTATCTGTATGTGATTGTTTTTATGCATAAATATGCAGCTCTCCATAAATGCCAGAAAATGGCATCAGATCCCATGAGCTACAGTTACATGTGGGTGTGAGTTACCAGATGTGAGTGGTAGAAACTGAACACTCTTTTTCTACAAGAATAGCAAGTGTGGTGAACCACATGCCATCTATCCCAGGTAGCAATTTCTGTTTTTAAGTTTACTTTGAATCTTATATATTTTACAGAATTTGATAATATTATTATAAATGTGCAAAATGAAAAAAATAACTATTTCTAAGACTGTCAGATGGCCTTCATAATCCATCCTTACTCACACCATGGATTCTCAAGACCTATTATGATGGTTATATTTCTTTTTTTTAATTTTTTATTAGATATTTTCTTTATTTACATGTTATATTTCCCAGTTTGCCCTCCAAAAAAATCAAAAACCAAAAAACAACAAGTATAAACCCCTGTCACACCCCCCTCCCCCGCTCACCACCCCATCCTCTCTCGCTTACTGGCCCTGGCATTCTTCTACAATGGGCACAGAACCTTCACAGGGATGGTGGTTATATTCCTTCTCCTAATATTATAACTGCTTTTTTCTAAAACAGTATAATTGCTTCTAAATTCAGAATATCAACTTCATTTTTCTTAAATGTAGAATAAATATTTATGGAGTTATTAATTATTAAATGTGATGTATTATTAATTAATGTAAACAGTATTAAATTCAGAATAATAAACACCATTATTATAATTACTTTATCAGTTATATTAACAAGAAGAGAAAGTAATTAGTCAGTATTTTGTTATTTTCAACATTCATTTGCTTCAAGTATTAGTATTGCATTCAAGTGTTTTGAATGAAAGCATGTAACAGGCACTATTACATTGCAGTGGTCTATTGTAGTGAAATTTTGATTTTGCAGAGCTCTTACACAAAAAATCTGCAGGACTATATTAACAAGTTAATTCTAGCTATAGATTTATGCTAATTAAATCCAGATGAGTTGTTTTCTTCGTCCTTAAATTTTCAGTGTCAGTTACTAATTTCTCTTGGCTACCATGCTTTGTTAGTAACAAATTTCCCTTTTTGCTGTCCAAAGGCATTCTATTGATTTTATCACTTTGCTAAAGTTGTTTATCAGGTGGATTAAGTTTTCTGGTAGAATTTTTGGGGTCTCTTATGTATACTATCGTATCATCTGCAAATAGTGATACTTTATTTCTTCTTTGCCAGTTTGTACCACTTGATATCTTTTTGATGTCTTATTGTTCTAACTAGCAATTCAAGTACTATATTTAATAGATATGGGGAGAGTGGGCATCCTTGACTTGTCTCTGATTTTAGTGAGATTGCTTCAAGTATCTTTCCATTTAATTTGATATTGGTTGTTGGTTTGCTTTTATTATGTTTAGGTATAAGCCTTTACTTCCTGATCTTTCTAGTACTTTTAACATGAAGTGTTGTTGTATTTTCTCAAATACATTTTCTGCATCTAAGGAGATGATCATGTGATTTTTTTTTCCTTTGAGTTTGTCTATATAGTGGATTATATCAATGGGTTTTCACGTATTGAACCAACCTTGGATCCCTGGGATGAAACCTTCTTGATGGTGGTGAATGATGGTTTTGAGAAAGAAATTAGGGAAACAACACCCTTCACAACAGTTACAAATAATATAAAATACCTTTGTGTAACTCTAACTAGCAAGTAAAAGATGTTTGTCAAGAACTTCAAGCCTCTGAAGAAGGAAATTGAAGATGATCTCAGAAGATGGAAAGATCTCCCATGCTCGTGGATTGGCAGGATTAATATAGTAAAAATGGCCATCTTACCTAAGGAAATCTACAGATACAATGCAATCCCCATCAAAATTCCAACTCAATTCTTCACAGTCTTAGAAAGAGCAATTTTCAAATTCATCTGGAATAACAAAAAACCCAGGATAGCCAAAACTATTCTCAACAATAAGGAATCTCTGGTGGAATCACCTTAAGCTGTACTACAAAGCAATTTTGATAAAAACTGCATGGTATTGGTACAGTGACAGGCAGGTA
>NW_022196905.1:40803594-40903397 GCF_008632895.1 Mastomys coucha | reverse complement strand
CAGGGAAATGCAAATCAAAACAACCCTGAGATTCCACCTCACACTAATCAGAATGGCTAGGATAAAAAACTCAGGTGCTAACAGATGCTGAAGAGGTTGTGGAGAAAGAGGAACACTCCTTCATTGCTGGTGGGATTGCAAGCTGGTTCAACCACTCTGGAAGTCAGTTTGTTGGTTCCTCCGGAAATTGGACATAATTCTACCAGAGGACCCAGCTATACCACCCCTAGGCCTATACCCAAAAGATGCTCCAACATGTAATAAGGACACATGCTGCACTATGTTCATAGCAGCCTTATTTATAATAGCTAGAAACTGGAAACAACCCAGATGTTCCTCAACAGAGGATGGATACACAAAATGTGGTACATCTACACAATGGATTACTATTCAGCTATTAAAAACAATGAATTTATGAAATTCTTGGGGAAATGGATTGATCTGGAGAATATCATCCTGAGTGAGGTAACACAATCATAAAATAACACACATGGTATGCATTCTCTGATAAGTGGGCATTAGCGTAGGAGATCAAAATACACAAAGTACAATCCATAAACCACAGGAAACTCAAGAAGAAGGAAGATCAAAGTGTGGACACTTCGTTCCTTCTTAAAAGAGGGAACAAAATACCCATGGAAAGATTTTCAGAGACAAACAATGGAGCAGAAACTGAAAAAAGGACTATCCAGAGACTGCTCCACCTGGGAATCCTTCCCATATTCAATCTCAAATCCAGACACTATTGTGGATATCAGCAAGTGCTGGCTGACAGGAGCCTGATATAGCTGTCTCTGGAGAGGCTCTGACAATATCTGACTAATACAGAAGTAGATTCTCCCAGACATCCATTGGACTGAGTACAGGGTCCCCAATGAAGGAGCTAGAGAAAGGACCCAAGGAGCTGAAGGGTTTGCAGCTCCTTAGCACGAACAACAATATGAACTAACTAGTAGCCTCAGAGCTCCCAGGGACTAAAATTCCAACCAAAGAGTACACATGGGTGGACTCATGGCTCCAGCAGCATGTGTATAGCAGAGGATGGCCAAGTCAGTCATCAGTGGGAGGAGAGGCCCTTGGCCCTTGAAGGTTCTATGCCCCAGTGTAGAAGAATTCTAGGGCCAGGAATTGGGAATGGGTGGGGTGGTGAACAGAGGGAGGGGGGAGGGAACAGGGGATTGTTTTAGTTTTGGGTTTTTTTTTCTTATCTTTTTCTTTTTTCTTTTGGAGGGGAACCTGGGAAATGAGATATTGTAAATAAAGAAAACATCTAAAAAAATACAAAAAAAGAAAAAAGAAAAATTTCTACAAGAAGGTGAAGTTTACACAGACATGAGAGTGAGTTGGTTTCAGCTAGTGCCTCATAGGCATTTGGAAACTTTTAATCAAGTAAAGTATGGATAAAATGAGAACGATTCTCAGTTTAAATTATTAAAATTTTCATGTCTATGCATGCAACTCAAATGCCTACATTTCTTTTTTTATTTGATATTATATGTATTTACATTTTAAATGTTATCCCCCTTCCAGGTTTCCCCTTCCCCAACCCCCTATCCACTCCCTTCCCCTGCATCTATGAGCGTGCTCCCCCACCCAACCACTCCTGCCTCACTACCCTAACATTCCCCTACACTGGGACATCGGGCTATCACAGGACCAAGGGCCTCCACCTCCTTTTGATTCCAGACAAGGCCATCTTCTGCTACCTATGCAGCTAGAGCCATGTACTCTTTGGTTGGTAGTTTAGTCCCTGTGAGCTCTTGGGGGCGGGGGGGAGGCGGGTTGGTTGGTTGATATTGTTCTTCTTCCTATGGGGTTGCAAATCTCTTCAGCTCCTTCAATCCTTCCTTTAACTCTGCCATTGGGGTCCTCCTGCTCAGTCCAGTGGTTGGCTGCAAGCATTCCCATCTGTATCAATAAGGCTCTGGCCAAGCCTCTCAGGCTCCTGTCAGCAAGCACTTCTTGGCATCAGCAACAGTGTCTAGGTTTGGTGGCTACATATGTGATGGATCCCCAAGTGGGACAGTCTCTGGATGGCCTTGCCTTTAGTCTCTGCTCCACTTTTTGCCCTCTATTTCCTTTAAACAGGAGCAATTCTGGGTTAAAATTCTGGAGATAGGTCGGTGGCCCTATCCCTCAACTGGGGGCCATGCCTAACCTCTATATAAAGTCTCTACAGTCTCTCCCTCCTCTTTGGTATTTCAGTTAAAGTCACCCCTGGGACCCTATTGCTTTCCTGGAATCAGGGACTTTCTGGTGACTATACCCAGTTCTCCATCCCCCATTGCTATACACCTCTGTCCAAGTTCCTTACCCTCTGTACATCTCCCCCATCTCTTCCCATACCTGATCCTACCCTCCTTTTTCCCATCCCCCTTCTCTCTTCCTCCCAAGTCCTTTCTACCCTCTACCTCCTGTGATTATTTTGTTCCCCCTTCTAAGTAGGCTTGAAGAATCCACACTTTGGTCTTCCTTCTTCTTAAGCTTCACTTCTAAACTTGTTTGTTTTCTTCTTGAGCATTTTGTTAAAATATCTAATTATATTTGAAAATTGCAAAAACTAATACTAGATTGGTGGATTGAAAATGAGCTATGATTATTAGGAAATCTTTGTCACTGTGAATGTTAACTGATTTTGAACACAATTCTACCACTGCTGTCTGTGACTGTTTCACAAAAGGACACCTTTGGAGAAGTTAGAAAATGCTTTGGTTTTATCTATCCCTCATCCACATTTTATCTAATATGAAATGTAGAGACCAGATAATTACATGCAACTGAAAAACAGAATGAGATTATCTTCTATAAACTCTAATGAGAATATGTAGGTTACTGCCACATTTAACTCCAGGAACAGTGACATTAGGGAAACAGATTCTTTCATATGTACAACCAAATGCAAATGTGTGAATTGCGTCCGAGGCATTGGCCATAAAGTCTTGAATTACACTCTAAGCTACAATAGACTTCTATTTCTCAAATAAGGTGCTGGTTTCCACCCCAGTACCTCTGTGTTTCTGTGCACATCTGTCTGAAATGTTCCTTGCTTACTTTGTAATCCTGTTTTACTGTCTGTGATATGAGTTACAACCATTGATGATTTGTGTTTTATCTTCACCTGCATCTGTAACAGTATTGCAAGCTAGTATGTGTTTGAAATATGCCTTATTGAATGAATGGATCTTAAAGAGAGAAAGTTCTAATCTTGATTGAAGTGATTGGAGTTAGAGACTTTTCTTTTCACACTGTGGCTATGCTTTCCTATATACATATATCCTTCATGAAACTCAGCTATATTTTAAAAAAGAAATACTTGAAAAGCCAGAGAAATTATAACTTTTGGCAATATAAGAGAAGAAATAAGGAACATATAGTAAGCACTGAGTTGTTGGCTTCTCCCATTGCCCCATGTCTCTGATTTGCATCATCCTTCTAATCAGTTGTCAGAAGAATTTTAGAACATGACTAATTATAATTTTTAAAATAAAAGCCTCTCTCAGATTTAGTAAAAATAAAAACCCTTTGTATCTTAAAATATCAACACAAAAATGTATTCAGAGATACAGAAAATCAGAGTAGTGGGTCTTAGGGATGGGAAAGGAAGAAAAATTTTAGATATACAAAGGATTGAGATTGCTATGTGAAAATAGCTCAAGGATATTGAAATAACAATATAGAAATGTGTTTGTAGAGACTAAGGGAAGAATTGATATTATGGAAGCCTGAATCATAGGTACCTATAAACACTATTACATTTTGGAGCTGTTCAGAAAACAGTGTCAAAAGGAAAAAAAAAAAAACAAAGAGATGGATGGAAGAGAGAAAAATATGATTTAACATGACAAACATATTAACAATTGTCATTTCTATAGTGTGAGAAATGATAAGGTTTCCTGTGGAGAGCGGTAGAGCTGGAGAGACATTCTCCTTGACAAGATGGCGTCTACATCCGCTGTCGACTCCTGGTAAACAACTGTTTGCGCATGTGCGTAGAGTGAAAAGACGCCAAGTCACGGCCCATCCCGGGGCATCACGTGGGGTGATGAGCAAACAGCCAATCATGGGCGGACATGCCGCGCTGTGGGCGGACACGTCGCGCTGTGGTGTATATAAGCAGTGCCGATTATTGGCTCGGTCTTTTTCTCCTCTTCATGATACAATAAATGCTTGCTGCAGAAGGATCCTACTGTCCGCGTGTCTTCTTGCTGGCGAGACGACTGCGCCGGCAACAGTTTCCCCTTTGTTATTAATATTTTCAGGCTAACTATAAAGCTTATAAGGCTGATAGCATTACTACTTCTACCGAATGCTAAAAATGGTGAAACCCTGAGAGATTTCTTTGCAATTTGCTCAAGGTAGTAAAACCTGGTTGGGAAGTCACTCCATATGGGTCAAATTTTCCAACATAACTAATTCTGTTAATAAGAATTTTAATAATTATCATATTTTCCAACTATATTATTTTTAAAAATAAGTTATAGAGCCACTTATGATAATATTATTATAGTATGGTAACAATAATAATAATGATACTCTGTATTATTATTTTTCCCTAACTAGCAGGTAAATGTGAAAACTATATCTCAGTAATACTATTGTATTTTCTACTCAGCCTTCTTTTAGTTTTCATGTTATTATTCAGCTCTTCGCTCATCTTCAATTTAAACTTTCATGAATCACACTGTCCTTAGGGTTTTTCTTTTTACTTTTATATAGTACATTTTATTGTTTGATCAAATAATTGCTGTCTTGACATTTGATATAACCTTACCCTCCTGGCTTGAAACACACTGTCACTTCACTGAGTACTTTCATGGCAGGAGAATTGAACTGATCTGTCTTTACTTATAAGAATCACTCATTTTGTCATAAAAAAAGAATATTCATTTTCTCCCCCTAGAACTGGATGATTTAAGAGCAAGGGGTTGTTTTCAACCAATAATGAAGCTGTCACGATGTACTATAGAATTTATTCAACAATGAAGTGCACGAGGCTTATGGTTTTGGTGTGTTGAACTTATCAGCAAGAAATTCAGAATAATTAAGAAATTAGCAAAATTATAATGAGAAATAAATCAGTTTCTTTGAATGCAGTGGGCAACAAATCCTCTTTCCTACTACTAATCTGAAAATAAGTCTCACCCCATAGAGGGAATCCTTTTTTTTTTTTTTTCCTTATAGTGGAGATACTGCTGACAGAATGATGTCTAGATAATTATTCAAATATTAAACAAGATTTCTTTTTGCTCATGCATGTAGCTTTCATGGATTAATATGTGCTTTTAGACTCTCATCTACTAATTGGAACACTACTAGAATCCGGAGAGTTTTATTAAGTTTGATGAAAGCCCTTGCTGTGTTGTTCAATAATTAATCATGGGGAAAAAAAAACAGAAGAAATTAAATGGCGGATTTCTCAGCTTTATGGGAAATTTCTATGAAATTGCAGCAGCCAAAGTGTCTTCAAAATAATATGAATTCTGTATTTGTGACAGTTTTTTTTAAACAAAATGCCTTTTTAATTCATTGTACTTCTTAGAAATGACAAAAAAAAAGTCCATTTTATCCAATTTTTTTGAAATGTAGTTTCTTATGTTCTTGTGATTATTTGTGTTTATTTGAAAATGCCAAAAAGCTACTCAACTAATCAAAGGATAAATGGCCACTTGGAGGAACAGAGGAAAGAAAAAAAGTTAGTATTTGAGAGTTTTCACTTCTCCTTTCCCTTAGACCTCCTTGGCCTGCCTTCCATTCACAGTGTGCTGCCCTCTGCTGGATCCTATCTCCTGCAGATACAGAGACATGATCTTTCTGTTTTACCCCGGGTATCTGGAAGGGTTACTTAGGTCACAGTAGGTACTTGTTAAATATCTGCCAAATAAGTGGATTTACCTCAGATTTCTGGAACTTGGGCTTTAAATCTTCCCCCTTTCCACCCACCCATCTGGGCTGATGAACTGACTGTTGTGTTTGAGTGTTTAAACGAGAAACCAATGATAACTTTGGTTAGAATAGCAACTGAAGAGACTGAGGGCTATCAGATTCTGCCCTCTCTCAGGATGTTAGCTGCTGCTATCTCTGTTTATGCTCAGCCCTCTTTCTTAATATATACAATGAAAACATTGAATAGTTGTGACACGCATATGTAACTCTATGGAAGTAATCACCTTGTCATTCGAAACCTGTGGCCAGTAGAGGAACTTCCCCCAGTGTTTTTCCTGACAATGTTTTTGATAGACCTTGATCAAGGGTGATCTCAATCACTAATTGTATTCCTATTTTTATTTCTGAATTACCAGAGGAGCTAAACAGTGAGGCAGAAAAGCATTCTGCTTTCATGCAAAAGAAATTGAGCTAGTCACAATCAAATTTTTTCCAATCAGTAAGCAATTTAAATCATTTTCCAAGTAAATATCATTCAGAAAGCAGTCTTAATCAGTCTAGACTTGATGATAGATAGACTTCTTGAAAGACTTGCCTGATTTAAATTTCTGAAGACACAAATCCTTGAACTTAGCCATCCCAATGCTGGCAGGAGACAAGGAAAAACAAAAGAATATTTAGCATCTTGAAAGCACCCAGACAATTCAGAGGCGATTGATGTTCAACCACAAGCACTGTGAATGAGTTCACACCTAGCATTTTTTTCTTTCTTTTTCGTTTTTTGGTGCTTGTGTGTGTGTGTGTGTGTGTGTGTGTGTGTCTGTGTGTGTGTCTGTGTGTGTATGTATGTGTATATGTGGGTTCCAGTACACATATGGAGACCAGAAGCTGACATTGAGTGTCATCTTTGATTTCTTTCTACCTTACATATTGAGGCAGGGTCTCTATCTTGATCCAAGTGGTCATCTACTTGGCTCATCTGGTAGTCAGCTAGCCCCAGGCTGCCCATCTCTAACTACCTCATAATATGATTACAGATATGTTGCCAGACTCGCCCAGCTTTTATATGTGTACTGAATATCTAAACTCTGGTCCTCATATTTTTACTTTAAATGCTTTATCCACTGAACTATCTCCTCAGATCTCTATCTCTTTTTACAATTCTACCATATTTAGGAATCATTTTGCACCATTTTTTTGATTGACTGATTTTGGGACTCATATTTAGATCGATTTTATTTTTAATTAACAATAATTTTAATTGACAAACAATTAGCATACAAATTTGTCTCTGCAATGTGATAGTTCAGATTTTGCACAGAGTATACAATGCTCCTACTTCTTTGATATTAAACCTTTAAATCTGAGAATGTTGAAATACACAGAATATTATAGAAAAAGAGTTATTCTATTATTCTGCCCATATCTACATTTAAGTTTAATTTATTCCTTGATAGTTTCATACAAGTATATAGTCAATTTTGAATATTTTTGTTATGCATTACTCTCTTATTCTCTCAAATCCCTCTGCAACTATTTTTCCTTCCCAACAAGTTTTCCCTCCTACTTTTATGGTACCATATGATATTTTTTGGGGGGTAGCAAACTTATTCCAGTTGATATTGTATCCTCTTGATTCAGAGAGCTGTAATTCTTCTATCTCGATAGTTTCATACATGTATGCAATGAATCTCAGTCATTTCCCCTTCAATTTCCCTCTCTTTCCTTCCCAGAAAATCCTCATCCTACTTTGTGTCTTTTTTTGATGTGTGGCCCACTGAAATTAATTAGGTTACTTGCCAGAACATGGGTGGGAAATAGTTGTTGGAGCAAGGAAAACCTAACCATTTCTACAATGTAGAAGAAAATACCACCTCTGTCTATAGCAACAATTAACTAAGAAACTGTGAGTAAAAAGGCCCCTTTCCCATCACTCATGTGTGTTGAAGGTCAAGTGCTAACTTGAGTCCCTTCTTCTGAGTTCAGATTGAACCCATACATTGTTAATAATTGGTAGAATGGTAAAATGGAGTACCATGTAATAGAGCCCATCAATGCATTATTTAAGGCTACATTTTAGTAACAGAGTCTCCAAGAAAGATTCAGTTTCTTTGTAAGTGACAGAAGGACTAACATTTGGATCAGTCACCTCTGAGTCTTCTGATGATAAAAACGTTAGGATATTTACTTTGAAGATTCCTGACACAGAATATATGGTTGCTAAGCATTTACTTTTATCAATTCTCAAATCTCTAGTCTTCTTGGGAAGTATTTTCTATTTATTTACCTTCCTGAGAAAGATTCCAAAGTATTTTCATATACACAGAACTCACTGACTTAAGCCAAAAACTTATATAGCAAAAGTCATGGTTAAAAGTGTGATCATTTCTAATTGCCATAAAAAAGATGTACCACAATACATGACATATAGTTAATATTAAAAAATAAAAGATGTGGATTCTGGCTGGCTTAAGAGCAGTAGAGTGTGTGTTTGTGTATGTATATGTGTGTGTGTGTGTGTGTGTGTGTGTGTTCCCTTCTAGATGTCAGTAATATTCCAAGGAAGGAAGAGATAGGAAATATGTTCTGACAGAAACAATGAAATCAAAGGCCCAGGAGAAAGATTTAGTGCCAGATAAAAGCAGAGACAGTCTTGAGAGTAAAATAAAACATATACAATGTCTAGTTCTTAATCATTCTTAATCGCATCTCTATAAAGAAAGGAGGAAATGGGAGAGGAGGTTCACCTACTTACGTTAAATATCCTTCAGTCCCCACTCCACTCTCTTTTCAACAATCTCATTTGCCTTCCTGTTTCCGAGTCATTTTTCATTACTTATCCAGAAACCCAGCTGGACAGTCCATAGAGAGGTGGTTTTGGCTGGATATCCATGGTCACAGTTGATAAAGCTACCTATAAGTGTTTTAGCTGTATCTTGATTGAAACCAGGTCTTGGTTATGTCATAGAGACTTGGAATAGGGAAACTTAGAAAGACAAATGACAAAAGATACAGGTGACAACCTGGTTAGTTTGGAAACATTTCCAAACACTTCTACCTATGGTAGGCCTGGAGTTTCAGCATGACCTTTTAGAGATTGTTCAGCCAACTAAGATGATGATTGCTCACTGCAGATAACAAAGAATTCAGAAAGGAGTAAAGGGTGTTTACTTTGAAAATTTTTGCTGACAACTAGTTTCCCATTGTTTCTGCATCTAATCTGTTACTGGATTTTACACTGAGTTAATGGGAGAGTCTGGCTCCTTTCTGTGGCTCATCATAGATATATCTCTAATAGGGACATAACACTAAAGTATGTCTCTAACAGGAAGGAAAGCATTTTTCAGCAACCTGTCTCATTCTTCAGAATGATTTCCTTTGCACTTTGCATCTGAATTAGTAAACCAGATAAAGTCTACCTCTAAAAATCCATCATCTTTGAAATCCCACAAGTTTTCCTGATTGTTTTGTGCAGCAGAGTGAGAAGAAAAAGTCAGTATTTCCCAGGACAGTCATTTAGTTTTGGAATACAATATTATTCTCAAAAGCAAAGTTTATGACTTTGTAAGAGTTAATAAAAAACAGTTCTGAAATGGGGATATAGGAATATTAAATTCTGAAATATTCTAAATATATGTACATATGTATAGTAGTGTTCCTTTGGAAGTATCCATAACTTTCATCATACACTTAGAGGAATAGATGTCACAAAATGTATAGTTGTTGCTTTGAAATTTGAGTTCGACCATAACCTCAAAGGATCACACTGCATCTAAGCATTTTATGAGGAAATCTGTCATGAACTAAGAAATTTCTAAACCTACTCTTACCTAGTCACATTATAAAATTAAAGAATCTGTATGTCTTTTCATTAGACATAAAAGGTTTGGCATGAACCATAGGCTATTTGATCCCTAATCAAAATAAAATGTTTGCTATAAAATGTACCATGTGCCAAGGCCTCATCTTTGATGTTGCTTATGTACTCCCTGGTGTTATGTGAAATTCATCTTTATCTTTTTCATTTTCTTTGGACCTTCCTTCTAATCTTAACACCCATCTCATCTAAGAGGTTCTATAAAAATAATTAAAAGATGCACATTCATGTCTCTGCTCTTTTGTGCTGTTATTGTATTTATATTGTTGTTATATGTATGTGCTTGTGTGCATGATGTGAATGCTTGTGAGCACACATGTTTATGGATGTGCACACTGGTGCATGCAGATGTGGAGAACAGAGGTCAGTGGGTATCTTTCATTATTGTACTCAACCTTAGTTTCTCACTGAATATTGTGTGTGCGATTTTGTTCAGATTTGTCAGTCAATGATACCTTTGGACCTTGCCATCTTCACTCACCTCCCAGTGCTGGGATTACTGAAATACTGTGAACGTGTTGCCTTTAATGGGTGCAGGGAATCTAATCTCAGCTTTTCACATGTCATGATGAGCTCTTCACTCATTAAGCCATCTCCCCAACACTGACTTCTCTACTCTGGTTCCATTTTTTAATTTCATGTAAAACACACTCAGCGCTCTCATAAAACAAGATAAGCAGTAGGCCATCATTAGATAACTCTAAAACCACTAATTATACAACTAACTCATGGGTTAGCAGGTACATTTAGATTATGCTGAAATTCTGAGATCTCTTAACAACTGATTATCAGTTAGTCATGCCAAGTAAGAGAACATGATATTAAAAATGAACTTTGGGCACCAGATGCCTTGTACATGAGATGTGGAGTCTTAAAATACCAGTGTTATCATATTTCTTGTTTAAGAGTTTTAGGCAGGCATATGCAAAAATTACCTTATTTTCTGTACAGTTCAGGGGAACTTAATGACTTAAATTCATAAACATTTCCCCGAGTTGCAGGATTTTATAGATAAGGAATTTATTTTTATAACTTTTAGTGTTGAAGGTTATTACAATGCATATGAAAGAGTATATGAGACATTAAGTTGAGAAATGGATTCTAAAGGGTTTATTCATAATAATTTTTAAAACACCTTTGATTCTTTACCATATGTTGGGCATCTTATTAAGCACCTCATATAAATTGTCACCTTTATTCTCAAAATTATCCTAGGAAGTGAGTAGTAGTACATGGATACATTAACTTTGCAAATACAGAAATACTAAGAGAAATGTGAAAGGGCAGTCTGCATAATGTCCTGAATAGTTTTAGGTGCAGGACTCCATGCCTCTAAGATCATTTTTTAAAGCATATTGCTAGCTTCTTCCATAAAAATGTTTCTCTCTGAGAGAGATACTTGCGGAAGGAATATGTGTTGATGAATAGTTACACTATAATCAAGGAGCAAAGAGGAAAGGAGGAAAATCAAAAGTAAAAAGCAGCACCATTATATCATTATTAGTGGCCAAGGCTGTCATGAAAATGACTAGGTTCAGAGTAAGATAGTTGGCATGGCAGTTTAGTCTGTTAATTATATTATTTTTTGCCAAATGCTATGCTACCTCCTCCTATTTTATCTTCTGTTCACTTTGTAGCTTTCACTTGTTTCTCATAAGAGAATACATTTATTACATGAAAAGACTGATCTGTGGCCTCCTGCATGTTTTTCACTGTAATCTGTCAAATTTGTGAAACATTAATGGCTAATTTATCTTGAAGCACATATCTCATTATCAAAAGATTTAATTCTCCATGGAGAGTGTTTCTTCTGATTCACACTATTCACTAATTGTCTTGGATTATCAACTGCAACTGTGACTATTAGTTTTTCAAACATGAACAGAGGTTTTTCTGTTGTTTAGTAGCACAAAGGATTTTGTAAAATCCACTGCTAGGCATACTTTGTGATCCAAATTAGTTCTATAAAACATTTGATACTTTAGCAAAACTGGTTCTTTCCTTTTGTTTGCTCATTAATACCTTATTTTTTTCAAATTATTTTTAAAGCATTAGGCACTTACAATTAAAGTTAGGACAAAAATCTAGTTTAGCTGACTTTCAGATCAACCACATAATTAAAAGCCATCACAGTGAGTTCTTTCCTACCCAGAATGTAGTTCCTTGCATGTTTCCCCTATAAAATCAGCTATAAGAATCACAACTACCAGGTGTCATTAGGTCAGGGACTCTGGTTATCCATTATCTATTTAAATTTCTGAGAATGAAGGAAGTCCTCACTGTACAGTGAGAAGAGTAATTGCTACCATGGCAACAAACCCTTCAAAGCACATAATACTCCTTTGACATGCTATGCAAAATATTCTGTTCATGATTGTGTAGACATTCTCCAAAAGCTGTATTAACTACAACCATCTGGCCTGGTCCTTTGTGACAGGTCTCTAACTGCATTTTAACTTCCGTTCTTTCCGATCCCATTTCTCCTGTACCATTGTCACATGAATACTCACAACCCATGGCTGCGTTGTGTCCAAGTACCACATGTCTTCAGTATTCTCCTTCTCTATAGAAAACTCACTGAAACCTTTACAAGGTTCTCACATATTTTAATCACAGAAACCTGCCAAGTTTTAAGATTACGGTATGTCTCACAAAGTATAGTCAAGTAGATTTACATAGATTTACACTTTGTCAGCCCAAGCCTATATTCAATTCCTCTTTTTAGAGTTTTCATATTCACTGTCTTTCCTACCACTATTATCTTTCTTCAACTTAATGTTAAGGTTACCTTGTCTTTAAAATTCATTTCAAATTGACTTCCTCTATAAAAATTTCTTACAGTACATTCAAGACTTTATCTGCTAAGGAATCAAAATCCCCAGCAAAGCATAATAAAATTATTGGCATCCAATTCATGACCCTCTTAGGACTTACACACAGATTTAGAGTCAGACCTGTCTTTCAGCATTCGCTCTTTTACATATCCACTGGGTGCCATGAAAAACATCACATTTGTTGAAACTTATGTCTTTTTTATCTATGAGCAATATGAAGAAATATAATAAGAACAGCCTGCAAAACAAAGTTTAAGAAACTGTATTGTTCTATTACTACAATATTTTTGACATATTACTAAATGTGTCTGTGGAGTGATCTTATGTTGATGTTTTGAAAACATTTTACATCAATGATTTAAATAATAATTTTTAGATTTATGAGTTTAGAATTCCTATCATAATTTTCAATTTTAACATTGGAATTTCATAATGATGCCACTCCATTAGAGAAGGGTAATCATTTATTTAAAAAACAGTCCAATTGCAAGAAGAGTAACAATATTAAATGTGAAGCGTCTTGTAACTTTTACAATGAGATATGCTTGACTGAGACCCATGACTTACTTTTTTAAGAAGATGAGTCCCTTAGGAAGCCTTCTCAGAGTCCAGAATGCACTATCTACATAAATAGGTCAGACTTCACAGTTGATACTATTCCTACAAAACAGTTCCAAAAGTAACAGAAAAGCAAGTGACTCTGTGTGTGTGTGTGTGTGTGTGTGTGTGTGTGTGTGCACGCTCAAGCATGCACAGAGGGAGAGTGTGTGTCTACATGATGTACATGCTCATTTGAAATCAGAAAAATGAACATAAGAAGAAACACTAAATGAACTGTCACAGTGGATTAAGACTTCAAAGACAAGCTCACAAGAGTTCTTCATTTACCTTCAGTGATAGAATATGATTGATAACCTACAGATACATGGCATTCTGAAGGAGTATAATATTTGGTAAGAGAAAGAAAAACAAATCCTATCTAGCTGTGATAAATCATCAGATATATAAACATAAATCTTAAAACAGAGCTTCAGGACCAGTTATCTTTCTCAACTGAAGAGGAGAGTCTGTGATTAGGGGAAGAGATTGCCTGGGGAGATAAGAGAGTGTATGGGATGGGTCTGTTCAGAGGTCAGACACAGTGTCCTCTCTGCCTGTGTATGGAAGTTGACCATGCTGAAAGGTGCCCTGTATAACTGCAGTGTTAGCATTCAGCACCTGACAAAGACTTATCAGAAGGCATCATAAAGAGATTTCAGACAAGCAGCTTTCAATTATTTTTTTTTGCCCCCACTTCTTGCTTCAACAATGAGACATAAGTCCAAATTTGAAGCATAATTTAACTTTTTTAAATCATTTGTTGTATTGTACATTTTTGATCCATTTATATAGATAATGTACCACTTCTGTTAATAAAATGTATTAAATAACTCATCCCATATTTTTCTATGAAAAGAATTATGTGAAGTAAATGCTCATTCCCAAGATACATACAATGAATCAATAGTAATTGGATAAGGGAGTAGAAATGCATTCAGAGAAGGGTGTTTCCATTTTTGAGGATGTTGTTTCTGACCTCTAAACAGAAAAAAGAAAACATGTTTGAAGATTTCCTATGGGATACTTAGTGCTTCAGGCTGAGGGAACAGAAGGTACTAAGTGTCCTGTCAACATCCTGATAAATAAGAAAAAAAATTGCCTAGAGGCAAGTTTGCTATTAAAGAGTTCTGCATCAAAATGAAATCTGTATTAGTGGTATAAACAAGGTGGAAAATATATGTGATTTTCTTAGCAGAATGAACTGAATCATAAAGTAAAGAGGCAAGGCTAAGAACAGTTATAGCTGGACCCAGAAGTAGGAGGGGAAACCACTGAAGTAAGAATATCACTATGTCTGGGTGTAAGCTGCTGCTGGGTAAAGAAAAACAAGACACAGGCTTCATGGATTTTGATAGGCAGGAGGAGAGAATAGCTTGGTTTAGTATGTATCCTGGCAAAAATAAAGGAACTAAGTTCCTCTTCAGATTTTGAGCCCTAGAAACTAGAAGAACACATTTGATGATGGTGTAGTGACTGACTAAATTTTTTTTTTTGTCTTTTTGGAGTTAGATTTAATACCATCAAAGCTTATACACAGAATTGAATTCTCCAATTACAATGAGATTTTTACTTAGGGAATAAAGTGCTGTTGCCAGGGTAAAGAGAGCTAAAAAATCTCTTTGCTGAGAATTTTGTTCACCTTGAGACATATAAAATATTCAGCCTTAGCTTCCATTCTACCTTTTAAATCAAGGTGTGGGATATATTTAGCTTTGCTTTATCTTGTTTAAAATATGGCTGACATGAGTGTTAGAATTTGAAGAGTGTGAATAGAAAGAAGTCAGATATCGACAAATGAAAGACTGCAGTGAGCTGGACTTAGTGCTTCTGAGCAGCCAACCATTCTTACCCAGGGAAAGTCCATGTCACAATACACCCACCGTGGCTGTGACAACGTCTTCATAGCCTCATCCAAGCGAAAGTGGAATATAGTATTTGGACCATAATAGTAGTGAGCTTTTGTTCAAATGACTAAAATCAAAGTGAACCCCAGAGTTTAGAAAACATGGAAGAAAAATCAGTTAGTATTAAATGTGTATGTGAATCAGGGGAGGGAGGAGAGAGTGAGAAAGAAAGGACACAAAGAAGAATAAAAGCTCCTCAGATGTAAATATTAAAGTTTACCCTTTAATGATCATAGTGGTGGTCACTCTCCACCACAGAAAGCATTGTTGAAGAAAAGCCAAGATTCAGGTGGTGCATGTATCCTGAACATCTACTATTAATTCCTGGCTCCGGAGTCTGTTGTCTTATCAACCATATAACCATATGGAGCAATAAAGTCAACGTCTTAACAAAACAAGTGGTACCCTTCTACTTCCTGCAAACATGATGGCATGGAAGTTTTGGAAACATAGTAATAAAGAATGCTAATTATAGCTTCTGCATTCAAGCCTGTCCACATTAGAGTTTCAGAGCCTACAATGCTACAGGAGGCATCTTTTCAGTTCCCTGGCTTTTCCATGAAGTATTTCTCCCAGTGTCACTTTCATAAGAATCCTTGAGCTTGTGAAATTGTGCACTTGAAAGGCATGTTTTCATATGTGAATCTTATCTGTTCTAACACATGGAGGAGGCTCCCATTGTCACAGATTAATATGTCTTCAAATTAAGAGAAAGATAGGGTTAGGAGAAAGTGTGCCTTCAAAACCAAAACCTCTAACCTCTTTCAAGGTTGAGATCATTACTATATTATTTATCAGTACATCCGCAGGGACAAAAATAGTTCCTGAGACTTAGGAAACATGAAGAGAGAAGTAAAGGAGGGCACCTAGTTCAAGGCAAAGCATAGAAGGAGTCAATAACTCATAACCCATTCTTGTTAAACTAGAGAGCAAGGCCAAGCCAATTCAATTGTCCAGTGCAAGCTGGAAATCATTCCCCAATTGATGTCTGTCCTGCTTTATTAGGTGTGGTCACTAGATTTGATGTACTGCTCCAATTTTTCCCTGTGCACTGACTTTGTTCTGAGCATGGTTGCCTATAAATTCTCAGGAAAATTAAAAAAAAAAAAACATTAAAAAAAAAACCCTGAAGCCTCTGTCTGGTGCTGTGGCAGTTTTACAGTTAGGAAACTAGTTCATTGGTTGTGGTATTCACACTGTCAAGTCATATGGAAATCCTGGTCACCCTTATAACGAGCATGGAGGCCTCCTTTCAACTCAAGCACCTGTCTTTCCCTGGAGAATGTGGCGCTTTGTCCCAACATCCAGTAAATTAGTGAATTCTGTAATCAAAGATCTAGAGATTTAAAATAAACATTAATGCATTAGAGGCTCAAAGAGAACCAGCGAATAAAGAATTTTTTTTTTTTTTTTTGTTTTCTGTTTTTCAAGACAGGGTTTCTCTGTATAGCCCTGGCTGTCCTGGAACTCACTCTATAGACCAGGCTGGCCTCGAACTCAGAAATCTGCCTGCCTCTGCCTCCCAAGTGCTGAGATTAAAGGCATGCACCACCACCGCCCAGCAAGAAATATTTTTTTACTTTATGTATGTATAGTTCATCCTCCTTTAACACAGCAACATTCAGGGTCCTTGAAATATGACATGGGTTAACTCCCTTTACCTTAGTGTTTCTGCAGAGTGTCTGGTCTACCCCTTCCTAAAATGATTCCTTAATATCTTTCTGAGGAATCAAAATAACTCTCATGCAAACATAACTGTATTCATTTACAATTACCCAACAAATCATTCTAAAGGATGAACATTATAATACACTGCATTCAGAAGTATAAAGAACTATACTTCTTCTAAGTAGAACCCAAGACAAAATCCAAAACCTGAAAAACCTTGCTGTTCTCTCTGTTGTCTGTTTTATTGGAAGACAGCGCCTTTAAAACAAGAATCCCCTGTTTATGTCAAAGTTTTTAAGTTAAGTGAATTAATATATATTAAGATTTATTAGTTTAGGGTCTGACATGATAAATATTCACCTGTGGTAACGTGCATAACCGCATTTTCTTGGGAACAGGAATTGATGTTAAGGAACAAAGGGCTTTAAAGCATTCAGAATTTGAGGATTGTTACACTAGCCAACATGAACTACTGTTCATGTATGGTCCTTTGGATTCATACTGGATCTGGGATGGACTAAGGGTCATGAACTCTATGCAAAGCATTATCAGAAGGAGTTCAGGGTAGGGTTTGCAGAACCACCAATTATATCAAGATTCCACAAAATGAACAAATGATTGGAGTTTTGGAAAGCAAGGACATTTTACCTCGGGCTAATCCTGTCTATTTCCATCATGGCTTTTATGTACTATGTATTTTACTTAGGGCTAGCTATTGGTAATCCTGTTTTTTTTAACTTTCCATTTTGGAAAAAAAAGAGAAAGACTCAGAAACAAAGCAAAAAAATGTGAATAGTAACCAAATGTGTTAATATTAAAAATAACTGTTATGAAGAAAATGAGCCTGATATAAAAAGATTCTAGACTCTAAATGCTTTCCTAATAAACAGTTTCCTAATAAACAGTTGCTACTTACTAATTACAAGAATCCAAGCAGCATCACCTCTCCATTTAGGAGATCAAAGAAATTTACCAATAGATAATTATTGAGTAATTCCAAGGTACCAAACAGCCTTTGCCTCAGTGCATCTTTCTGTTGTCATAACTAAATACTGACATAAACTAAATAGATTGAGTAATTAATAAAAAAAATCAAGACTTATTTAGCCCATACTTCTAGATGCTACAAAGTCCAAGAATTTGTTCAACATTGAGAAATAGCTGGTTTACACCACAGTTTTTATTTTAAACCATTTGATCATTTTATTTATCTATGCTTTATTATAATTACAGTCACACACAAGTTACTGTCGATTACCATCCTTACATGTTCAGACTGTCCTGTTTTAGACACCACATTAAGAGACCGGGAAGTGAAATGAAACATGTTGGCATGTACAAACAAAGGCAGAGGTCTTAGTGGAAGCAAAACCATGAGCAAGCTCCTGCCTTTGTACTAGCTGACTCTATCGTATTAGAGGCTCAGCCAAGTGTTCAAAGAGTTGTGGCTCTGAATGCAGATTCCTGCAACTTTGTGTAGTCCTGAAATCATGACATTGTTCAAATGTACACAAACTGCACTGGGCCAGGATATGGAAAAAACTTTTTAGTCTCTTACTGTATGCTATGGTGGCTCAAATGCTTAGAGCTGAACTATCTGAAAAGCAAAATGGTCTCTTCTTCTTCCACTCCCTCTCCCTCCCTCCCCACCCCAAACTCTCTCTCTATATATTTTTTCTTCTCCCTTCTTCTTTCCTTTACCCTCCCCCTCTCCTTCCTCCCTCTATCCCCTCCCTCTCTCCCTCTCTCCTCCCCTTGTCTCCCTCTCTCCCTCTTTCTCTCTCTCTCTTTCTCTCTCTCTCTCTCTCTCTCTCTCTCTCTCTCTCTCTCTCTCTCTCTCTCTCTCTCTCTCTCTCTCTCTCTCTCTCTCTCTCTCTCACTGTCTGTCTGTCTCTCACACACACATACACACACACACACACACACACACACACACAAACTGGTACCCGGATCCCAATGCCCAACTGTCTTGATATGAAAGAAGGAAGTGAGGTGTCCTTGGTACAGTCTAAGCCCATAAGGCCACTGAAACAGTAAGTTCATCAGCACTGGACTTACTCTAAGGTACAGGATTTCAGAACCCTGAGTAGGTGAATAATGGGGGAGAGAGGAAAGGAAAGATTAGAGAAGTGAGGTGACCCACACACAGAGAGATTCAACACTGTTCATTACTAACAGTTTAATTTGAGATTTCAATTTGTGAAAATTTCATCATAATTCTTTCAAGAGAAGTATAAAACACCTATGACTTTCTGAAAATTTGTGAATGAGTTGCTTTATACCTTAATTACAATAAACGTCAGAGGGTATTCACAACACACTTATCTCCTTTTTGGCTCATACATTAATGCATGCCTACTCAACTTCCTGCTATGTCTTGTTTTAGGGAGCATCTCATTTCAGGGTGTCTGTCTCCTGGAGTTTCCCTGGAGTCTTCTACAAATGAGTTAGCATGTCCTTTCCTGCTGGGCTGCTTTAGTGAACTTTGCTTGCCAGTCAACCAAAACATAAAGTCTGTCATTGTCTGTTCCTCTGGAGTAAATTTTGAAGATGCTTCTAAACTGAAAATTGTCATTCTCCTCAAAGTCTCAACTATTAAAATCCAGTTACATGTGTAGCATTTAAGTTGAACATGTTAGTTTGTTTTTTGTAGTTATTGTTGTTGATGATGGTGTTGTTGTTTTCCACAAATGTAAGTATTTTGGAATCTGACATTGGAAATCTCATAAACAAATAGAAGCATTTGTGGATCCAGTTAAAAATTTGAGTTTTAGAATGTATGCTTTGCTTCTGATCCAAATTGTATTCTTCTTAACTGAACTTTTTGGCATGAAATTAAAAAATAAAATATTACTTAGACTGCTTTCAGATTAGAAGCAGGTGTCACAATGCTTTTATATTCCAGACTAATTTTGGTAAGTATTTTGGCACAACTTGTTCAAGAAATGGATTTACCATTAGAGCAAGGACATTTGTTTAGTTGCTAACAAGAAGTGCCCCCGGAGGCTTATATAAAATAAACTCAGGCTAAGCAATGTTGAGAGAGAAATTATCTTAAAGTGTGTTTCTTCTAAACATGAATGGAATTCGGAGCTGTAAATTGACACTTTCTATCCCAATAGAACTTTGGTACCACATATTATTTTATCATTCCTCATCTCTACCCATGTATTCAGAACGCTGAGCCAAGCAGACAGCTATAATCATCTCTCTGTACTTTTTAATGTTTGAAAAAAAAAGTCAAGTTGCAGCAGATAATGTGAATCTTTACACAACATTTTAAAAATGCATTCCAAAGTATTTCTGTTTAGTACACAGTGGGTACTGTGCAATAAAATAGGCTTTTTAATAAAAATGCATGTATGTTTCTGAGAAAGGGTGATCATATACTCTCCTCTACCTCTTATCTCTTCAAGAATATTTTAAATTGAATTTAGATAGACACTTCAGTACACATAGAAATCATAACTTCATATCTAAATATATAATTTAATATACACAATGAAATTGCTGAATTAGCTTGATCTGTGTATTTTTATTAATTAATGTAAATGGTATTTTTACATGAGTAGATGTGTATTTGTGGGACAGGTGAGGGTGTTGGATACCCTGGACTATTGTGCACTGTCTGTCAGGTGCTGAGAACTGACCAAGATCCTCTAAAAGAGAAATACAAACTCTTAACCACTGAGATATCTCTCTAGCCCTTTTATTTATGGATTTTAAGGGGAAAAAGTATTGACAGAATTGTGTAATATTTTATGATATGTAATTGTATGATATTTATCATTGTATAATAAATTATTTCAATATATAAACTATCTAAATCCATTTAGATGCCCTCATTTTACTGTAAAGTTATTTTTACATCAATTGCGAAGCATATCTGAATTCTATTTAATGCCTTGTCTTCTGTTTTGTAAATTTTATTAATTTAATGAAGGCTCCAGATAGGTTATTAAAATAGATTGATTAAGAGATAATTGCTTCCTATATTCCCTATACTGTGGTAAGCCTTGTTTTGGCACTGTAACACTATAATACTTTGACTATAAAAATTTGATATATCTGTTCAGTGGATGACTCAAATGGCAGGAACATATATCTAAATTCAGCTTGCCATTTAAAACATATTTTATATGTTAAGTAAAATTGATTGATGAGACATAATTTGAGAACAGTTAAGTGTTAATTTCTAAATTATTAAAGCTGGAAGGGTTGTGATTCAAATTTGAACAATGAATTTGCTTCAAGTTTGCAAAAGTTCTTGAATAATGTGAACCATACACTGAAGTTAAAATAAAAGTAGGCTGTAGATGAACCAAACGAAAATATATAGATATTGTATATGCGCTGTGATGGGCACAGAGAGAAGTCAGCATGGGCATTCTGAGAGAATGCTAATAATTTAATGAGATACATTTTTTTCCCAAAGGTCTATACTTGTTTGGTTCATGTGGAGCACCTGTAGCAGCCAGGTTTTTGTAGCATTCTTCATATCATTATTAAAATCTTGTATGTCACAATACTATGCACAGTCTCTGTACATTTGATCTGTTAATTATTCACTCACTAAACACAGTCAAACAGCCATTAATACAAATACACCAATATGCAAAACATACATATCTTAAGTAGTCTAGCATTTGTTATCGTAAATTTCTTCCTTAATACACTACAGACTTCCATGCTAGACTCAGCTTTATAACAGGATAAATATTTTAGAGCTTCATATAGTGAAATGGAAAGAACTCTTATACATCTAAGCTCTCTCAATTTACTATATAATTTAGCCAAATCACTTAAAGTCACTAAAACCAAACTGCATCTTTATAGTAAAATTGGAAATTGCTTATGTGCCATTATAATGACCCTCCATATTTTAAGGGTCAAATAGAACAATGCACATGGAAGAAATTTGACAAACACCAAAATTTTCAAACAAGTAGTACTACAATCACAACACAAACCATGATAAAAAGACTTATGAATTAATTCACTAGTTATTCAGTGAGACAAGACATAGGGTCACTCCGCTACAACTGGTTCATTTACTCTACAAGCACTACTGTTCACTTTGTATAGAATCAAGTTAGTTACCCATAGAGGCAATAAGGATATGAAATTTAAAACAGGAACTATGTTACAGAAATGATTATATGAAATCACTTATGACAGTATGCCTATTTCCATGGAAACCAAGAAGACTTATCTTTATTTGTGTATCTGTAAGTCACCAATAAAAACAACTAAGTAAGTTTTCCTGACCTGTCCTGTATAGAATATCACTTGTAGAAAAATCTCTCATCATTTGAAGATGGATTTGAGTTTTGGAACATGCTGAAAACTAACCAGAATTAATCCTGGTGAAAACTATGGGTACAATTTTTGAACTGTTACTCTGGACAAAAATGATTATCCTAGCTTGCAAGAAACCAGAATTAAAAATAATTTACTAACTAAATAAAAAAATGATGTGGGTACACATCTAAGGGGTGTGTGTGTGTGTGTGTGTGTGTGTGTGTGTGTGTGTGTGTGTATGTGTGTGTGTGTGTTTAAAAGGGATTTTGAGAATCTTTGAAAAATTGTAACTTGTTTCAGTGTAGTACCTCGTTATTGTGGCTATGAATACTATTGGATATACTACGGGGGGTGGAGGAAGGGCTTGATTTCAGAAAAAAAAAACTTACTAGATTTTGTACAGTTCACCCAAGGAAACAAAGCTGGGTGCCAGCATACAGGTGAATATCCCAGAAAGAAGTGTAGTCACATAGGCAAGAACATCACACTGTCCTCTTATTTTTCTAGGGTTTAATCACTTTTAACTTTTGTACTCAGTTGATATCTCTTCAGTGACACTGGTAAAGGTATGAAAGACAAGAAGCAGCCATCAGTTTGGGCTTGGCTTGTGACACGAGTCAGTTTAGACAATCTCTGTTTACAATCTACAAACTGGGAAAGTCTCCAGTTTTTAGTCATTTTGCCTACAGAGCACAGACCTTGCCTGCACACTGTCACCTTGGATGATGCGACTGGATTTTCCTCTGTGAACCTGGCAAACTCAGACTTCCCCCACTGCTATCACAGCCAGATCTGCCTCCCTTTCTGCTTATCACATGTGGCTGACTCCTTTCCAGATTCTTGCTAGCCAGGGTCTGTCCATTCTCCGTGGGATGATTTCTGTTTCTGAGTCCCCTTGTTTACAATGTAGATGCAGTGTTGCCCTTCCTATCTCACGGGATTAAGGCTTTATCACAGCAGAGATTCTATCTGCCTAGCCCAGCTCATTTCCAACTCATCTGTTTCTACTCTTGTTTGAACCCTGCTAGGTATTTCCTCTACCACTCTACACATTGCAATTTCACCTAATGATAAAAGTAAATAGTTAAGAAAATAATTTCCATGATATTTTAAATTCCCATGCATAATTGTAAAGGGTCAACCAGTAATAGAAATATTGTGAACAAAGTGCTTCATAATTAGAACAATTCCTATGCACTCTAGACATTATGGTACATGTTTTAATGCACATTTCATCCCTAGAAATGGCCTTCTGAATTTACAAATTAAAAAATACTTTCTGAGTCAAAATCATTCCTCAGTATTTATGACATTCATATCAGGCCACTCCCTTGAATATATATAAAATACTTTGGGGGAGTTAAGAGAAGAAATCAGTCATACTGGACAATAAAACTCACACGGACCCTGACATTTAGCGCCATGCTCCAAACTGAATTACCAATGTTTACTGGATTATATGTCTGGGATAATACACTAAGAAAAGACATCAGTAAAGAAATGAGTTGAAGATATGGAAGGAAAGTGTGGTCCATGTGTTGACTGAGGAAGCTTGAATAATATTCTACATCTTTAGCTTAAGGATTAATTAGGGATATGCCTTTATATGTTGGAACCACAAGTTCCAAGAGAACTGATAAGAGTCATTCCAGTGTCTCTTTTCCCCATCAAAGCCAAAAACAACTCCAGAAGCTTCATGTTTATTTCAAACATTCTTATCTGAGTTGAGTTGTTTTCCTTGAGTTATCTCTTCTTCAGTCATTGTATATATTTATAATTCCCTGTTTTATGTATTAATAACAAAGCATTGCCTGCTTACTTAGTTTAAGTAGACATGGCATTAGATGTTGAAGACACAAAGAACAATAACATTAAAGATATAAATATACAGATAATCTTTAAAAAATGGGACAGAGTCAGTCAAGGGTCTTATACATTTCTTAATTGGGGACCATAGATAAATGCTTTTAAACATGATACTAGCTTGAGTGTCAAAGTACAAGACATTATGTTTTACATTCACAGATGGGAATAGTTCCCACAAGTTAAGAAAGAGAAATCAGCCAAAGTCACACACTGCACAATCACAACATCATCTATTTTAGGTTAGGCTTTCTTATGTTTGAGCAATACAAAGTTTATAACATCAGAAAGATAAATAGGCTGATGATTCATTCTCCCCTCCTACTATCTGAAAATATTGAAAGCCTGATTGAATGTTGTTATTTAAATAGCATAATTTTTGGTGCTAATACATTTATAAGCCTAAATATAAATATTGGTATTAAATATTTCAAATATTCTACTTACTGTTATCATTCTATGGATACAACATTTTGTAAATTTAAAGAGACAAAAGTCAAAAATGATTTAAAAATAAAAACTTATGTTGAACCGAGAGGTGCTAGAAATTTTATTTCAGGTTTTTCTAAGGCATATATATTTTGGTGGATATCAGACTCACCCACCAACAGGCTTCACTGTATCTCACATCCATCTCATAACATAAAATATGGGGTGCTGAATCATTTAATTTGTTCTACATTTTTCTTATTTCAATTTGAGATTGTTTTCTATAGCTCTGATGATTTTATAGCTTCTGTACAGATCTCAGCCTCTGGAAGCTTAATCAATATAATAAATAAGATTAAATTTCATGTTTGAAAATGCCACATGAAATGACTGACCCTTCCAAAAGAGGATTCTGTGGACTCTTCCAGGTGAGCATTGAATACTGTTTGTTCCTTTGTATTTAATACAAACACTAGTGTTTTACATAGCCTTTTCTGCTGGCATGCTTAATGGGGTAGAAGACATTCTCTTGAGTCTAGAATTAAAGAAATCATCATAAGAATGTCTGTTCATTGACCACAAGCAAAACAGTTATTGATGTTCTTGGGTACTACAGTCTGAGTGAATGACTGCCATGGTTCGTGTCAAGGAAAATGTCTGAGTAGTCCAAGGTATAAACTTTCAAGGAAAGCTATCTGTAGACCACTCTTAAGTAAAGAACCTCAGGCAGGAGAAGAGTGATGGTGATTTAGGGTTATGAATTCCTAAGATATCAAAGGAAGAAGGAAAGAGTCATGACTTAATCTCACAAAAAATTAATATTTTGGTGAATCTTAGAACAGTCTTGCAATATTAGTTGTGTCTTTTATAGGAGAGGCATTAAAGGTAAAGTAAGCTCAAAATTATAAGAGATGAAGCTCTATTTGAATCCATATCTGGCTCTGAAACTCTTGCATAGGCGGGGTAGCAGGGCATTTTTATCTTGCCTGATATGTAGAGATTCATAGGCTAACAATTTCTTCTTTTTGGACATGTGAAAATTGGTATCCTTTTTTTTTTTTTTTGGTTTCTTCTATTTCTACAGACATCTTTGGAAATAGTGGATAATAGTGTCATTCTTTACAGGTCTAGATTTAATGTTCAAATGAGCAGTATTTATAAAGTATAAGCAGAAATCAGTGTGTTTTATTTGTTGGACTTGATATTTCATTATTAAATGCTCTAGATGAGAAAAACTTATAAACCCATACTGATTTATTACAAAAATCTTATTACAACACCACGGGGCATGTTCAGAATAAAGGAACAGACTTCTTAACATTTAGATTCTTGAAGATGATAGTTGAGGATGGAGATATATAACTCATTTTTCTGGTTGCTTTTTTGGACAAAAATCTCAGTTTGTAACCCTTTCCCCAGTTTTCCACTTTGCCTTTTCTCCACCTATCGTACAGTGTGCTGTGATGCTATTTATTCTGTCTTCACATTCTTAGTATCCTTGGCTTTATTGCTGTCACCCGTTCTCCTTCCAAAAGAGCACTTATTAGACAAGCTGGCATTTCCACAAAGTCTGTCAAGTCAATTCCATGTTTACGAGGACCTGCGTGTCACCCATGTTCACGATAAGCTGGATGCCTGATGCAATCTCTCACCTGGGACATCCGGATAGTGTGCCATCAAAACCTCAGGGTTTGTACAGACAGCTCTTCAGTAACTGTGGGAAATGATTTACTCAGGGAGAAATAAAGATTAGATAAGCTCAGAGTCATTTCACAAGATGAACCAAAATAGACAGCAATAGTACATCTTAGCTGCAGGGATTTTATTCCTAGAAGACAGATGCCACACCTTACTCTGAATATGCTCATCAGCTATATTTCTTCTCTTCTTAGTCCCATTCATAAATAGTTCTGACCACCTACTATGTGTCAGCCATTGTGCTATGTGTTCAGAGTGCAAAACACATCAAATCAACCAGGTATGATGCAAGTGCTCAGTAAGTTGAGGCAGAAGGACCAGGAATTCAAAGTCAGTCTCTGCTACATAGAGAGGCCATACTGTAATACACAAGATCATGTCTCAAAATTCCAAGAAAACCAAGAAAAATCAGCAAAGGAATGCAATAGGCCAAGTTATATCTGTGTACTTACAGATTAACAATTTGCAAGGCTTGATTATGGCACTAAGTACATTCTGCTACATTTAAGTAGTGTAGGTAAAGTGGATGACATATGTCATGAATGGTTGATTTAACTGATTTCTCCAATATATTAGAAGCTCTGGCTAAATGTCTGGCTAAAATGGAAAAAGTTTCTCATGTACAAGGTACACACACACACACACACACACACACACCAATTTGTATGGATCTGTACAAAGATATGCAAATCTCCAATGTTATTTCATTAATTTACAATAAGGAAATGCCTTGCTACAATCTACACAGCCTTCTTTGTTCACTCTGACTTACTCATTCCCACTTCTACACTCTGTAGTAATCTGGTCTCTTCCACATCATCTTCACTCCCTAGGCAGGTCAAGATCCCAGTAACCTCAGGACCTATGCAGATGCTGTGTGAGCTGTCTCTGGAATGCTCCTCCTGAAGGAAGGAATAGTTTGCGTTCCCTGAAGTCTTTTCTCTACTTGAAGGCTTTAGCAGACTCCCACACTAGAGTTGACCTTTGCTGCCTTGCTGAGTAATTTTCTAGCTTTTACTATAGTTCACTTCCTTCAGAATGCTTGTCACTGAGTAAAATAGCATAGCTGTCTCTAACATGACAAGTCACAGCCTTCCTGAACTTTTAGCCTAACACATAACTAAAAAAAAAAAAAAAAAAAAAAAAGAATTTTTTAGCTCCCTTTATAAGGCATAGTAAGAGTTAAGATAATACTCCTTATTTTTACAATATTTTTTTTCTGCAACAAAGAGACCAAAGGCATACATTATCTCAGAGTCTGTGTTGCTAGCTATTACAGTACACCATGAATTGCTTTCTTCCTAGCAGGAAGTTCTTGATTTGTTATGAACAAAATGATTATGATAAAAGGCACATTAATAATGATGAAATAAACTATAGACAAAGGAGTAAAATTCCTGATTGACAAGGACCCCAAAAGTGAGTGAAGAAAAGAAGAATCTAGAACAGTGGTTAACGGATGGCAATGTCCACAGTTACTGTTAAGCCCACTCTGAGCAGGGGAAAGCTTGTTCTTAGCAGAGATTTAGAACAGGGTTTGCTAGCTGTTTGGTAAAAAACAAACAAACAAACAAACCAAAAAAAAGAAAACAAAAACAAAACAAAACAAAAAAACTATTTCACTAGCAATTTATGCAGCATTATATCTTTCTGGGTGGCTGGTCAGAATACATACAGCCACCCCATTCCTACTACAGCTTTCCAGAGATGAAGAGATGAACTGAGAGGCCCTTTCTAGAAATACTTGAGATCAGCTCTGTCCATGGATTCTATTATACAATTTTTGAAATGTTTGCATTGCTACTGGTTGAGCTTCCTTAGGTGAGAACTTCATATTGAAAGATTTTCTTTTTTTTGAAAACAATTTAAGTTTGTAGAACATTTGAAATATTGCATTTGAAGCTTTGGGGCTATTCATTCCTTATTAATTATGCAAATGAAAGTAGTTCCAGTGTGAAACTTACCATGTTGTCTCCAGCTGGAATCTCTTAAAAAGAAAAATGTAAACAGTAAAAAAAAAAAAAAAAAAAAAAAAAAAAAAAAGACAAGTGATATATCTTTTTAAAAAGTCAATTGGAAATTTGTACAAAATTGAGTTTCCTCTTGAAAGCAACTGTGTGAGAAAAGTACGTGTTGCAATATTATTTTGCCTAGTGTGTGTTCATTTGTTTGTTTTGTTAATTTGACCAAAGCTAGAGTTATGTGAGAAGAGGAAACCACACTTGAGAAGATACCTCCATAAGATTGGCCCCAGACAAGACAGAGGGCCATTTACTTAGTGATTGATGTGGAAGGGCAAACCCATTGTGGGTAGTGCAATCTCTGGGCAGCTGCTTCTGGGGTATATAAAAAAGCAGCTGAACAAGCGGTGAGGAACAAATCAGAAAGAAGCACTCTTGTATGGCCTCCGCATCAGCACCTGCCTCCAGATTCCTGACATGAGTTTCTGTCCTGACATCTCTAGATGATTGACTATAAGCTACAAAAATGAAATAATCCTTTTTTTCCCCAAGTTGTTTTTGGCTATGGTATTTCATTACAGCAAGAGAAACCTTAACTAAAATGCATAGTATCCTGAAGTATGAAGTATTGTCACATGTGTGTTGTATTTCAAAAATCAAAAAGGATGCATGGAAACTATTTCCCACTGAATACTAGGTCAATTCTTGACAAATATGTACATTTGTCTAATAGAAATGTTTAAATAAAATCATTTTAATTGATTAATTTTTAAACCCCAAATAAGGTTAAATGATTATCAAAGAAAATGGTAAGCATGGGGCATTAGGAACAGTCCTTATAAGACAAACACCATTCTGTTTAAATATGTTTAAGGGAGCATTCACACCCTGTAAATACTGCTTCAATAACTGTTTTCCACTTAGGCAGAGATTGATCTATTCGGCTTCAAGTCAGGGCTAATAGCTATAATATTTTGAGTAATGTTACCACCAAATCTTATAGATTTAATTGTCTTCTCTGTGTGCACAAGACAGATCTGATTTCCTAACCCTTGAGAGAACAAAATCAGTTTACTTCCATCTCATGATATGTCTCCTTTTCTTATTTGAGGAAATAAACTGCAGTCTTCCCTGATCTTTAGATATTTCAGTCCATGTCACATCCAGTCCCCTAGTTTTACTTTCTGCATGAAGAATACATGAGACAATGAAGAGATTTTGCCCTAATGGAAAGCAACAACAAAATGACTGAGGAAAGTTTTAGTTATGGATTAGCTTTTATAGAAAAACCAAAACCAGAGATGATAGTTTTTTCATTGGAACTAATTTACATGATTGAAGAAGTCATGATGTTTCCTTGATCTATTCTGTTGCCTACACACCGGATGAAGAAAAGTCGGTGGCCTCAGTACAGACATGGCAACCAGGGAAATTCTTGCTTTAAACCTCTAGTCCCTAGACTGAGACCTGAGAAGGAGTGGTTGGTTCCAAACCCTGAAGACTGGAGGATATCTAGCTCAAGAGCACAGGAGTAAAATCGCCTTCTCTTCTTTCTATTCTGTTCTATCTGTGATGAGTAAGGGACTGTGTACTTTACCATTGTGAGTGGGTCTCCTTACTCAATCCATGTTCAAATGGTCATCCTTTCTAGAAATGCCTCCATGAACTCATAAAGATAATGATTTATTAGGTTATGAACATCTTATAGCCTAGTTAAGGGAATAGATAAAATATCAGACCCTATAGTAGAAGGGAAGAATTTTCGATTGCCCATAGATTTAGCTTAAAATAAAGCACCTTCTCCATGTTTTCTCTTGAAATTCAACACACATTTTCAACTAAAAAGATCTAATGACAACACAGGATGTTACATCATACAAAATGTTAATTTTATATATAATATACATAATCTAAATCACACATATGTTGATATATAAAATGCCATGTGAAATACATTCATATATTTTATCCAAGTTTCATATAAATATTTTATAGTTAGGGTAAAATGTTTATTTTTATTAACTTCTGGTCTGCAAATTAGTGTTCCCACTTCTCTTTTATGTCTAAGTATTCAGTAGCAAACATCAGGAAGTTACAAACATCCATCAACGGGTCAGGACTGGAAAGTCTCGCTTTGTTTAGATTTCTGCTTGCTGCTTCACAATTGGAAAGTATTGCTAAAGCATTACAAATGTGTGTGTGTGTGTGTGTGTGTGTGTGTGTGTGTGTGTTGCATACTCACAAGAAATTTACTGTCCTAAAGTCATAGATATACAATAAGACATAGATTTATGGTCAGTATATTGTACTGTGAAATGATTCTTGATAGATAAATCAACTCACAGCACGTGAATCAAAAAAGAAGACAGCTTTGAAATAAGTGCAAAGACAAGTATTAAAAATATGAATGTTTACTGAATAAACATGAAAACAAAATTTGGTCAAGGGAGTAAAAGGAAAGCAAAAATACTTGAAAGCTCACCTCATTTTCATAAAAAAATAAAATAGAATGGCCACAAGTAGCATGCCTCCTCCCCTCCAGGTACTTTTCTCTTTCACAGGATCCTTTTAGGTATTATTCATATTTAGCCAAAAGAACAAGCTGCCTTTAAATGGATTAGTAGCTATTTGACAACCATATTGTTTAGAATTAGATGCTTCTTGTATTTTCATTTCAAAGAGGTGCATAAACAGTCAGAGCATCACAGTGGCAAAAATCAAAGGTGCAGACATGAGCTAATGCTCCCAAGCAAACTATCACAGTAGTGAAACCTAAGACGGCAATGGATATTATATATTTTTATATTTACTAAGACTTATATTTTGCATTTATTGAGATATTTCTAAAGTCCACATGCTAAAAATTGCTAACTTATGTGTGTGGATGTGTATGTATTTGTCTTGTTTTTGTTTTTGTTTTTCGAGACAGGGTTTCTCTGTATAGCCCTGGCTGTCCTGGAACTCTGTAGACCAGGCTGGCCCCAAACTCAGAAATCTGCCTGCCTTTGCCTCCCAAGTGCTGGGATTAAATATGTGTGCCATCACTGCCTGGCTCCACCATCCTCTTTAATAAGACTCCTGCCATGGCTGCTTGGCCCCATTGCCATGAGTAAAGAGTTAGGAAGGCCTTGGCCCTGTGAAGGTTCTATGCCCCAGTGTAGAGGAATGCCAGGGCTAGGAAGCAGAAAAGAATAAAATACATGCCATTTCTGGAAAGCAAAATGGAATGTACATATGAAATATTTAAAATTTTGATCTGTTTTGATCCAAATCTTTCTGAAATTTCCCTGAAAGAAATAATAAAATTATGTATATAATTTTGTATATTTCTAATATTAATTATAAGGAATGATAGAAAATGACTTGAATGTTAATTATTATGGGAATAAAAATACTGCTAAATTAATATGGAGACACACTTGACAGTTTGAAAGAATACTTATGAGCTAGTAGGTCCTATCTATGTTTTTCACATTATCAGTCAGGTAGCAAGAAAACACAAGGAATAGAGACTCTGAAAATATATGTTGTTTATTTGTAGTTAGAACAATATGTGTATTTTAATAAGATCATATATATATACATGTATACATATGTATATATATGTATATATATATATATCGATTGGACTTATGTAATGTGTATTCAGATGCTGAGTTCTGTGCCTCCAGATCAGGTTGCAGTCTGGACTCAGGCATTGTATTAATCAATGTGCTATAAAGAATGCCCCTGCCCTAATCTTTGATTGGGTGAAAAAAGGCTAGCACCTATGGCTGGGCAGGAGAGAGATGAAGGCACACCTTGAGATCAAGTAGAAGGTCTCAAGTGGGGACCATGAAGAAAAGGAAAAGGGTAGGGGAATAAGGAGTTCACCATGAGGCTGGATGAACCATGAGCATGTGGCCTTAATGTGAGGATACACATGAAACAGAGCAAGACTCAGTTGGCAAGTAACATAGGGTATGTGCCTGTGATTTAGGTTAGAATAGCTCAGAATCTTCCCAGATTAGGCTTGCAACTTGTTAGTAAAAATACCAGGTTTCTGTGTTTTATATATATATATATAATGTATATATATATATATATATATAATGTATATATATATTACATACATGTATATATATGTATTATATACATACATACATATATATCACTCACTAGCTCATAAGTATTCTTTGAAACTTTTAATGTGTTTTTCTATGAATTTAGCAATAAGCATTCAAGTCATTTTCTATCATTCCTCATAATAAATAATAAAAATATATACTATATAGTATAATTATTAATATATAAATTTGATTATTTACTTTAGAGAAATCTCAGTTAGTTTTGGATCAAAACAGAAAAATACTTTAAATATTTCCTATACACATTCCATATCACATGTAATATGTATATACCACAGATTTTCTACATTGAATACATATTAATTAACTGGGTGCTATAACATACTGATAATAGTCTCATGTACTAACAGTATATTTTTATCTTCTAGATTAGAGCAAAGCTTGATTTTCATAAATGACAAGCCATTGGAGATCTGGAATTGTTTAAGTAATTTTTTTACAGTATTCCTTTCCTATATTAACACAAACTAACGCACAAGCACGCAGCCACACACTCATACACAAATACAGCAATAATTAGCATTTTCTCACAATTTTATAATTAGAGTTTCTTATTCATTTTCTTAATTTAAAATATTATAAATCCATGGGGCTGGCGAGATGGCTCAGCAGTTAAGAGCACTGACTGCTCTTCTGAAGGTCCTGAGTTCAATTCCCAGCAACCACATGGTACCTCACAGCCACATGTAATGAGATCTGATGCCCTCTTCTGGTGTGCCTGAAGACAGGTACAGTGTACTTACATATAACAAAAAATAAATCTTTTAAAAAAATATTATAAATCCATTAAATATATATTTGAGTCCTGGATTCTCACATTTAGATAGAATATAACTTGAAAATTAATGTTCAAAATAATTCACTTTGTAATGTTTAGATTTTTAATTTATAACATGATTCTTAAACTGAAAACATGAAACTCATGAAGTAGTTTTACAATCTACAGAGACCACAAAGCATGCATCCGTAGTCTGTGTTTCAGAATGAATATCATCAGCATTCAAAACATTGACCTTCAAGGGACAATCAAAAACACACAATAATGCATTATGTTAACTATAATTGTGTGTAAGATTTTGTTAATAAAAGTGATATATTAAAACCTGTATTTTTTTATATTTTTTGTGCGACCATGGATATTCTCATAGATGCCATTAAACACAACTGACATTTTTAAAAATAGTATAATCAATTCCTTCCTTTTCTTTTTTTTTTTGAATCTTATCAAGCACTGACTTGTGAAGATAATAAACATGAAATCCATACTCTTCATTTATAAAAGTAAGTTGCTGTTCAGTTCCAAAAGGCAAATGAATCATAAAATGAATTTAATTTTAATTGACTTTCTCAAACTAACAAAATCAAAGTAATCAAATCATTTCTCTAAATGTTAAGGGTCCATTTTTTTGGACGTAATTTGATTCCTTTTGCAGATAAAATCATTTCAATGTCACATTTAACTTTAGCCCAAAGGGATTACTAGGTCACAAAGTTGTATATTTTACAGTAATCAAGTAAAGTCTGTCGACTCAATAACTATAAGGCAAAATGGTTAAGATCTCAATCTAGACTCAAAAGGAGATGGATTTTAAATTTTAAATTCAACTCAGTACCTTAAAAGTGCCACAAAAAGGTCAAAAGTTATTAGTTATTGTAAAATGTCCCATTCTGGCCTCTAAAGTATGACCCAAGTGGACCCGTGCTTTTGGGCTGCAGGACGATAGATTGAGGTGAGTGTACAGGATTTTAATCTGTGTACCTGGAGCTCCCCTAAACAATTAATTATAAAGACTAACATGAACTTAGAACAAATGCCTTTATAATATTGTCCCTTCAGCAAGGTTACTTGATCATTAGTGCTATCACACTGTGTTTCATTCCTACATCATCCACCAAGGATGGTTCAAGGACAGAATCCCAGAGATTCCTGTACTCAGCAGTAACTGCCCAATGGTGTGTGTGTGTGTGTGTGTGTTGTGTGTTGTGTGTGTGTGTTGTGTGTGTGTGTGTGTGTGTTGTGTGTGTGTGTTGTGTGTGTGCGTGTGTGTGTGTGTGTGTGTGTGTGTGTGTGTGTGTGTGCCCAGGAAAGAGACTCAGGACCTACTTTTCTGGTTCTTTGCTTATGGTCTTCTTTACTTCAGTTTAGAAATAGAAACAAACTGAACAGTTACAAAAATTAAGGGAAATACGGGTATTTTGGTTTTGCTTTTTAAAGTGCTTTTTAAGGATTTTTTTTTGTTTTTAAGTGTTGGGACAGGGAGGTTATTCAAATTAAAATTTTCATAAATGCCGCCATCTAGTGTTCACGAACTCAACTTTTATAACTGTCTTAGAACTTGTTGGTTTAGAAGCTATGTTTTCCAGCTTCCCAGAGCCCAACATCTCAAGCACAAATCATTCTCTGTAAGTATTTTTTCAAATAAATGTTTTGCAATATCTAAAATTAAATTTAATGCTGAAATAAGGTGAAATCACAGTATTTGAAGACAGTGTACACTCTGCAAAACACAAGCACATTCTAACTCAATTGTAATTTTATATCCCACTTCTTCAACATTTTTTTGTGTTTCTCTGCCAAAGCTTAATCACAAGGAAAGAGTGACCTGATAAAAATGTGGGCAAGCAATTTGAATGGGCATTTGCCCCAAAATGGCTTACTGGTACATGTGCAGTATGTCAAATCTACATGTAAGACCATCAAAACCATAGGGAGATGACACACTGAAACCTCTAGAATGATTGTCAAAGTCAACAATGAGAAGGCTGTCAAGAAAAGTAAATTTAGGGGCACTGTTAGTCACAATGTGAAATGATACAAGCCTATGATGAAATGGCACAGCCTAACCACAAACAATAAAGATGGTTGGACCATGTGATCTAAGTATCTCAAAAGAGAAATAAAATTGAGATAATAAAATATGTTTGCCCAACTACATTCCTTATAGCATTATTGAAATAATAAAACATGGAATGTTAAGTGTCTGTTAGCAGATGACTATATAAAGAACAATGTAATTAATACATAGCTTGAAACATTAAAGATGGCAATCTTGCCTTTTAAAACAACATAAACAGAACTCAAAGACAGTATACTAGCTTCAACTGTTAGTCACAGGACAAATTTTGTACTATTTCTCTTAATTCTAAAATGGTCAAACACTTAGAAGAAAATAATATGAAGATAGTGAGGTGAGAAGAGTATGGAGGTTTGTTGATCACTAGGTATAAAATTTAGATAAAATAAGGTCTGCCGTCTTAATCTTCTTTTGGGGGTCACCTGAATAATTGTTGTGGGTGATAAAAATTTGACAAATGTTAAAGGTTGGGTTTGAACATACAACAGCCAAAATGAATTCAAAAATCAAGAACAGGTTTGAAGAAATGGCTCAGTGGTTAAAAGTACTGACTGCTCTTCCAAAGGACTTGGCTTAATTCTCAGCACCTATGTGGTGGCTCACAACCATCTTTATGTTGAATTCCAGAGGATTTTATGCCATTGTCTTTTCTCTGCAGGCACTGCCTGCATGTGGAGCATAGTAATAAGTGCAGGAACATCACCACACATAAGATTAAAACAAAGAAAATCGCCAAAGTCAAACATATAGGAAGTAGTAGATGTTTCTGCTAGTAGTTTTCCATGTTGTGTATGTGCCTTCACTGTAGTGTCGGTTCTGAAAACACACCATGTGCACTTCATACTGCATAAGCCATTGCACTGAGAAATGCCAACTAACGCCGCCCGAAGCACAAGACTAGAATAGATTATGATTGGCAGTGACTTTTCTGCTCTTATAGAAGTAATGGTTAAATTCGAGAAGAGGGCCTACTGTCATTCTCTAGCATGTATTAAATTATGGTACCTCTGGGTAATATTGCTTTAGAATGATTCTGTTTGAAATCACTGTTTGAGTTGTTAACTCAGTTTTATAAAGAATCATGAAATGATTTTGGCTAGAGATTATGACAGAATTCCCAATAATTTCAGAAGTATCTACAAAACTGGCTTTATATTTTGTGCACTCTCAGCATTGACAATTATAAATCCAATTGTCAGTCACCTCTGGAAAGTGTACAAGATGCTCTGTGTGCTGCAATCTCAAATATTCAACCTCAATTTAATTCCTTATGTACAAGAAAGCAAGCACATGCATCTAGTTAATATGCAAATTCATTTTCATTCCAAAAATTATGAGGTTAATTTATAAATGATTTGCCAAAATATTTCAATATGATAAAATTCAATTTCTATAAATTGGTATGATGTCAGTTACACATCTCTAATATATTATTATAATGATATATACATACCTACATGTATGTATACATATTTCTAGGTGTATATTAATTTTTATCTTCTCCTAATTGTCATATCTCAAGAATTTCTTACAGACTGGAAACATTTGGTTTCTTTATTGGTAGATGTTAATAGGCCACTGTACCACTCCATTCTTTCTATATAAATAAAAAGGAAACTGTACACATAGCCCTAGACTTCATGGAAATGTAGTCGTTAGTTTACACAATATGTGTTTAAAATAAAAGAAGCCCTTTGAATGAAAAACAAAGAAATAAAAAAGAAAGGACACAAAGGCTCTAAGGTATGGTGAGAGTTAATGTTCATTGTTGGTAAAAGAGAGAACATAGCCAGAAGCAGAGATATCTGGAAGAATTCAGATTGAACGTGGCCAGAATTGGGGCACATGAGGACAGTAAAGAGAAGACTACCCACTGACCAAGTTGGGCCACATCGGCTAAGACTGGCTAAGGGGGTAAAGGATAGACCACATGAGCCAAAGAAACAAAATGGCTGGATTATAAAGGGAAGTGCAGCTGGATCTGGAAGAAGGGTAGCCTACCACCTGTATTGGAGAAATTTGGGGGTCGATGGGCAGGGTGTGCTAGCCATACGGTCGATGGGCAGGGTGTGCTAGCCATACGGTCGATGGGCAGGGTGTGCTAGCCATACCCTGGAACACGTAAGAACTGAGGAGTGCTGGGAGAACCTCGAGCCAGGTCCTTTTGGATATGTTTAATATGCACCTCAGCTGTTTTCCCAGGTTTGAGACCTGACACCCTTGAGACAGGGACATCCTTTTCCTCTTATTAGGATTTTGGACACTGTAAATGGGTGTATCCAATTCCCACTACGAGGTATTAATTGAAGTCATTGCCTTGGCTCCTAATGATTCCATCTAACAACCTACATTTATAATGGATAAACGTCATTTCTGGGTTATTAATAAATTGCAATTAAATTCAACTGAAATTCAAAGGGTGAAAATTGTGTTAGTCATCAAACAAACAGGCAAGCAGTACTCTAAGATGAATGCAGGATTATGTGTTACTCTTCTGTGTATTGCATGCTGGAACTCATAGAAGAGCCATGGTAACCTTTGTTAAATAGAAAACTGGAAGAAATGAAATGTGAGGGTCATATGTGCATACAGGAGACACTCATTTAGGTAACACATGGTCTAGAAGTTCTTGGCAGTGCAATGAACTTTTCACCATCCAAGAGTGCAGTGACCTTTTAGAGGTTATTAAAACCTTGTTAAAAACATATATTAAGATAACAGTGGTGGACTTAAAGTGTTATGAACAATAGCAGAACAATTAGTAAAGAAGCCAGGATTTCTTTTATTATTCATTCAACTCATTATTCTTAGCTTCTTAACAAACATTCATTACAAGAAGGGGTCTTTACAATCTTGTCAACACAAATATTTCCCTTTTATTTTTGTAGCTAAATATAACATGTTAAAGTAAAACTTTACATGTGTGTATACAGCAATACCTTCAGATTTATAGATTCTTAGATATATTTAAACTAGTGCTGGAGTAGGCAGTTCATCATTTAAGAGATCTTTTTGCTTTTTCTGAGGAGCCCAAGTTCAGTGGCTTGAAACTGCCTGCAATTTCACTTATTGGAATCCTGATGCCCTCTGTGGACCTCTTCCATGAGCATATATTTCAGCCACCCCTACTCTCATGTTATGACTTAGAAGTGTTTCTGAGGAGTCCATTTTGTTTAATTCTTTAAGACTTTGGAAAGCAGATGAGCCAACTCAATAATCTATAATGCAGTAGTTTGCCTATACATTGAACATATCAAACCGTGTACTGCTGTATACAGTTTATAATTTGTAGTGGAAGATATTGGGAGACCTAAATTTTCCATGTTACCAACTGAACATTATAAATATTAATGGAAATTTAATTTTAACATCCCTTTTAAGGCAAATCAGAAACATTCCAAAGATTCTTTACCATAGATTTTTAGGCAAGTTGCTAATTAAAACATACTATATACACCACCATTTTTCATTTTATATTTTTAAGAGAACAATTCTAATAATTGCTCAGTGGTTTTTAGTATTTCAGAGGAACAAAGAGAGTAAGATATCATTGAGTCGATACGTTGTATCATAATTAGTTCCAAACTCTGTTAAAAAGTTGTTTTTGATAAATACATTGTATTTAGATATAGCAGTAATCTAATATTGTATGCAGTAATCAGTGTCAAATACATTAATAGGTCAAAATAGAGAAGCAGGGTGAAGCATTAAATGCATTGGTGGCAGGAGAATCTATGGTACTTCAGAAAGGCACTGTTTGGGTTGCATTATTCCTAACAGTCAAAAAATTTCCTAAGTTATTACCAAACAAACACATTCATAGTTACTATTAAATAATTTATGTTTTTAAAATCATACCCATATATTGCTTTCATAAACATTCATCTTCATACTCACATACAAAAGCACATTGGTGTGTACTTACAGTGTTTTATAATTCTAATATTGTAGCTTTTCATAAAAATATTGACATAATAGCCTATTTAATTTCTTACAATGTCACTCATAATCTTGCAATTATTAAGTCATTATGAAAAGGCTTATTGAAATTGTGAAGAAAGTAAGTTTGAAATATTTTTTCTTGTAATCAATAAAAGGAATGTATCTATTAATATATATTATTTATAGTCAAGAAATCTTTCAAAGGCACCATGTAATTCAAACTAAAGGTGAGACATTCTGACAAAGTACTGATAATCTTTAGTTAAGATAACAGCCAATGGCGTTGCTCAACAATGCATTGCTGTATTAAAGCATTCATACTGCACTGTGAGGGTTGTGTCACCACTAAGAGTATAATATGATTCTCAACTACATATTGTTAATTTAGCTGAAAGAAGAGAATCATATGAAAAAACTGTAAGATCTGAGTAAACAGGGACATCTCAGAAAAATACCGGGAGGCCAGGAATTTCCTTAATAAGATAAGCTCAGGAATTTTGGGAAGGTGGTAGCACTCTCCAGTAGGGAAAGGCTAATTAACATTCCTCAGATCACAGAATGACAACCAACCTGCGGTTGGGGACACATTCCACAGGGTGGACCTTTGTCCTCCTTCAGACAAGGGAAGTCCCTGCCACCTCATTCCCTGAAGACCACTCAGTTTAAAAAGTCACACTGTTTTACCAATCACACTGTGTCTAATGGCTGCTGTCCTGAAAATTGTATAAAACCTCACTGAACAAGTTGCACAGGGTTACCTCCTTTCCTTAGGGACTGTAACAGCCCCAGTGCACTGGAATAAAAATCCTCTTGCTTTTGCATCTATCAGGCTCCATGTGGTTCACTCAGGGGGTCTCCAGTAAGCTAAGGCTCTACAGGGTCTTACAAAACTTCTAAGGCATATGTATATTTGATCAATTAACCTTAAAGTCAAAACATGACAAAGAAGTATCATTAAAATAAATCAAAAAAGCAAGTACTTTTTTGCTATGTGAGCAAATATTAGACAGCTTAGATCTCTCTTAAGATAAACATAAAAATGTAAGAAATCATCCAGGTGTGCAAAGTTTTTCAACTTTACGAAGTCAGTGGATAAGACACCTAATTCAATAAATTGGAGAAATAAAATATTTGACAAAATATATTAATAATAAGCACAAATTTGTCAAATGTGAAGACAAATATGATTTTTACTAGAAAGAAGGTAATCTGTCTCATTTTCCAAAACTAATATAACTAATTTTCTAAAAGTAGTCATATTTTTGTTGAACACATAAAAAATACAGCTTACTCTTGTCACTGCTAGTGTTTGGGTGTATTTTGTGACTAGTAAGGAATACTTTTGCCTTAGAGTACAAATAGGGTAATATGTATACAATACAGCATGAAGTCATTCTTCATAAATACAAATCACAGCAAGTAACCAAAGTAGGAATAATTATGAATTTTATAAAAATAGATGCCCAATTATAATGATATATTAAGTCCCAAATAAATAATTATCTATTTATATGAAAATAGTCAAAAACTCCAACTTTCTTTATCATTACACACAAGTGCAAATTTAAAACTTATATGAGCCTGGCATGGTGAAACACATCTTTTTTCCCAGAACTTTGGTGGCAGAGGTAGTGGTAGGAAAATCTCTGTGAGTTTAAGAACAGCCTGGTCCTGTACTGAGCTCCAGGTTAGTCAGGGCTCTATAGTAGTCAATACCCTTTACCAAAAAGTAAAGAAAAATAGTGATATAAAATATTGAAATCTTTTAGCTTTCAAATCCCTAGCTTCTTTGAATGGTAGTAATTTAAAACTGTTTTAGAAAACTCATCTTCCCAAATCCTTCTGTATTGCCTTCTCAGTGTGGGAAATCTGAGCTGAAACATTTTGACTTTGATATGCCTTTTATTTATAAATGTCATTTGTGCATAATGCTCATTAAGAACTTGGCTATATGTACAACACAAGAGAAGACATGTCTAATAGCATGCACTGACTATTTGTGAGTAATCCAGGTGAAAGTGAATCTGGAAAAAAGAGAAAAAGGTAAAGGAGTATTGATTAGGGGCCAACCTGTCTTTAGAAAGGCTTAGAGCTCATTCAGTCTCTCAATGAGCATTGATAGGCTTTCTGATCCATTTTATTCCATCAGCTAGATGCCGGCATCCAAAGGCAAGTCAGTCAAATCATTTTCACTATAGACATCAGGCACCTGGAGAGGCAATGTCAGCACAACTGCAGTAGATTGGGTCTTAAAGTCCTACTAAAGAGAACACAATAGGAGCTAGGGCTGTGGGACGAACAGGAGGAAAAGTGGGCAGGAAATTTCCACACACAAATTCTAGGCCAAAAATGGTTTCAGGCTGGGAATACAGCATGAGAGAAGCTGAGAAACGTGTTTTAAAGATCTCCATTGTTAATTACTGCTTGCTTACCGTATTTGCTTATAAAAGTTTCATTCAAATGACCACCCAAAAGTCTGACTGTGTCATTGTTTTAAATAACATCTCCATGGTTACTATCACACTCTTTTTATACTCTGGCTGCAACCAAGAATGTCTGTGGCCAGGAATTTCTGAGATGTGTTCATGATTTCCCTCTGCCTTGTCCTGGTACCAATCCATCAACCATGATGTATTATTTCATTTATCACAAACATTATACTAGTTCATTCTCTTTATGTCCAACTCCTGTTCTATTATTATTATTATTATTATTATTATTGTTATTATTATTATTATTATTATATTTATCTATAGCCCAAAACTTGGCCCCTTCCCTGTCCCCCATCTTTGAGTTCTTCACCCCATTCCCCCACCCCTGCCTCTGAAAGGGTGAACCCCACTCACTTATTTACCCCCACCTTATCCCCACCAATGTCCCTCTTCCCTGGGGAATCAAGTCTCCACAGGATTAAGCATATCTTCTCTTACTGAGGTCATACAAGGCAGTCCCTTGCTATAAATGTGCCCAGGGTCATGAATCAGCCCATATACATCCTTGGTTTTTGGCTTAGTCTCTTGGAGCTCTGAAGGATCCAGTTTAATTGACACTGTTGTTCTTCCTATGGCATTATAATCCCCTTCAGCTTCTTCAATCTTTCATCTAATTCTTCCATATTGGTCCCTGACCTCAATCTAATGGATGGCTGTAAGTATCTGCATTTGTCTAATCATTGATGTGAGAGCCTCTCAGAGGAAAGCCATGCCAGGCTCCAGTCTACATGTACACTTTGACCTCAGTAATAGTATCAAGATTTGGTGTGGATACATTGGATGGATCCCAAGTTGGGAAGGTCACTGTGTGGCCTTTCTTTCAGGCTTTGCTTCATTTTCTGTCTCTGCATTTCATTTAGACAGGTACAATTGTGTGTTAAAAATTTTGAAGATGGGTGGGAGGCCCCCTACCTCAGTTCGGGGCCATGTCTATCTACTGGAAGTCATTTCTTTTTGTCCATCTCTCCACTGTTGGCCATTTCAGCTAATGTCATCTCCATTGAGTTCTGGTTGACTCTCACATCCCAGGTCTTTGGGGCATTCCAGAGGTCCCCCACCCCTCCTATCCACCACTGATGCATATTTCAATTCATTCTCCAGGCCCTCTGGGCATTGCTCCCTGATACCTAATCCTTCCCCTCTATTTCCCCTCTCCGCTCTCCTTTCCCACCAAGTTTCCTCCATCCCTCTGCCTCCCATAATTATTTTGCTCCCCTTCTAAGTGGGTATTAGGTATCCACATTTTGGCCTTCCTTCTTGTTAAGATTTCTATAGTCTGTGAGTTGTATCATGGGCATTCTGAACTTTTTGGCTAATATCCACTGATTGGGTTTTCAGTAGAGCTATTCCCAATAATCTAGGGAAACACCAGATTGATTTCCAGAGTGGTTGTACCAGTTTGCAATCCCACCAGCAATGGAGGAGTAAGAAAAGAAAGAAAAAAGTCCCAGAAAGTTATCAATTTATACTATACTATATTATGTGTGTATTTATATTTTCATACATTATAGGCATTGCAAACATCTCCTATTTTACCTTTTGGTAGTTGGCATCCAGCACTTGACTATACCAGCATGCATGCAAATGAGTAACAAGCACTTGTTAAATAAACTAATATCTAAATGTTATGTTTTATGTAAACAAAGTATGTTTTTTTTTTCTGTAGAATTTACCAGAAATATCACAGTCTTTATCATGGAACTATCTGAATAGGAAAAATTCAGAAAAAAAGTTAAACTGAAATAAGGTAATTTGCTACACCTTTAATTAAAATTACTCAAATTCAAATGAATTTCTAAAATAAAACAAGTTCATAAAGTTCTAATATAAATAAGGTACATTTATTTCACAGAAGTTCTTACTGAAGAAAAGCAACGTCTTCCAGCCTAAACCTCTCTCATTTCACCCACATTAAAATAAATCCTAACAGTAGTATCTGGCCATCAGAAATATTCAAGTGACATTTGGTGTTCCTCCTAAAAATAAACTCAGGATATTTAGCAGCTTTAATGGATTCCTCAGCCTCCATAAACCCCATGTGTAACAAATAATGATGAAAGAAGTATCCCCTACTCTCCTGAAAGGTATGTACTTCTCAGGGGCCAAGACTTCCTCCAGTATCTCAGTCCTTCTCTCACACACACAGAGATCTCATAATTTCTGCCTTTATGGGAAAGCAGGTTACGGGAAGAATTTGTGATAGAGACATTCCTTAATCTGCTACTGGCAATAATATCCCCTGAAATAGCATAAGACAGCTATTGGCCACACATCAGTCTCTGGAGATCTTTTGTTATTTTCTTATATTTACTCAGTGTTGGAAAATTCCTATCCTATGCAGAAGCGTCACAGAGCTTGTCAGCAAGTGAGTTATGTAGACACAGGCACTGTCAGGAGGTATTGGGCAAAAGACAGAGCAAGCTTACTTATAAGCTTACAAGTCTGAAGTCGCTCTGTTTAAGGTTTAGGAGATATATATTGCATATGTCCAATTCCAAACTGATGAACCGAATGGCATGGTAAACTACTGCATGAATAAATGTAAGAAGAGGAAAATCATCTTCAATGAAATATTTTTTTGATATAATGCCATCAGTGATATAGCTCTAATCAACAATACCAGGAAAAATTTCAATGACTAAAATTATTGTGCATGGCAGAAATTATATTCAATCATGAGACTAGTAGCATAAACAATGTACGTATACACAGCTTTCATCGTGTACACTCATTTATAAAAAAAATATTTCTGAGAAAGTACATTCTACCATGTGTGTCTAAATATATACATACCCACAAATAATAACAAATGAATATTTTTAAACAACTAAATATGAACATGATATAAAATGTTCATTTCCTTCTAGTGAATATGAGCATTTTAATTTCTTGAGTTTGCTTCTCTGTATTTTTTGACTATTTTAGAATATATGTATTGTTTCTATAATTTGATCTTTTCGTTTTGGTTTGGTTTGATTTCCTTTGTTTTGCCTTTGCTCTCTTAGATGGGATTTCATGTAGCCCAGGTTTACTATGAGTCTTTGGCTTGCTTTGAAATCCTACAACTCCTGCCTTACCTTGCAAGTGCTGAAGAAATAAATTATGCAAAGACAATGGAGAGGAGAGAGACCACTGTCTGCCTTTCTAGATTAAGGTGAAACATTATTCAGTTGACTGGCTATATCAAGACAAAATCCAGCTCACTTATTGCTTTCTTTGTGCTATATTCTGTTGTTTGTGAAGGAAACATGGAAAAAGACACTTGTTGACATGAATATTCCTAGCCAGAGTTAGAAAGAATCTGGGATTAGCTTGGGAAAACAGGAAACCCCAGGGACCTGGGGTCCACACTGTGGCAGCATGCTGATGAACACACAAGCTGGAGGCTCACACAAGCTGCAGGCTCACACAAGCTGGAGGCTCACACAAGCTGGAGGCTCACACAAGCTGGAGGCTCACACAAGCTGGAGGCTCTCCTCCTCAGTTTCTCCCAGAATTGATCTGGAGAACAGGATAGACAAGACAAAAGGGAGGCCATATCCCCTTCAAGGGGAGGAGGATTTGCAATGAACTCAGTAGAACCTTTGGCAAGAAAATTAAGAAAGACCTTGGACTCTCTGCCTGCCAGATTAAACAAAGTAAAGGCTGTAGTTTATTTTACTTAAGTCAGCTCACTTGATTCATAATACTAGTGGTAAAAGCATCTTAGAGGCAGGTCAGGGATCACTAATCCTTTCTTAGTGCTTCTCTTATCTTATTAGATTTAAGCTAAAGGAAAAACAATCCAATAAGCATCCCTGATGCTTACAGAGAATTAAAATGCTTTTGGACATGGCTGCAGATGGAACACAGTTACAACTGAAGCTTGAAATGACAGACAACTCAACTTGCATTGGGTTGAAGAAAAAAACTACTGTGTTGAAATGGGAAATATTTGGCAATTCTAACCACTTTTATATACACTGGTGCACTGAGATCATCTCCTAGGTGGTCTGCCAATCTCTTGGACCTCATTCCTACACGGCACCTTGTACAGTGTTCAGTCTTTTCCAACTGCCTCCCACTTAGACAATGGAAGACTGCTGCAAGACCAGCCTCAGAATTTGCTGAGTTTCAGGATAAATAGTTCTGCAGATCAACATGTGGAACTTCCAGTGTCATATTTTTAGAGTAACTGTTGAGAACCACTCCATGCCAGCTCCTATATATCAAAGTTTATATTGTCCAGGCCCTTGGAAGTCTGGCCCTGTGCTGAGGTTCAGATTTTTTCTCACTCTTTCTCTTTGCACTGATATTAATGAACTAGACTAGTCTGCAGGCAATTTTCCTATGTCCTCAGATACTTCCATTCTTCATGGGTCTTTTCACCACGTGCTTTGCAATTCCTTGATACTCTTGGAAAATTCTGCATTTATCTTCTAAACCACTGGCTGATATCTTACACCTGAGGTTCCTTTGGCTGAGTATCCACCTCTGGTGTACTAGATAAGATGGCTTAGGTGCACAGTTGCTCTGAATATTGTGTCATTAAAGTGTATCAAATTTTAAACATTTCATTCTTTAAACTTTGCAATAATTGAATTTTAGTCTAGTCTCCTTGTGCATGTCTGTGGAGTGAGTATTGCAGAAATAAGTTGAAATATAAATGAATTATGAGCTTTAAAATTTAATAGTTATGAGGTTAAAATGCTTTTTATGATTTTTAGCAAAAAGAAAAAACAACAAAAACATCTTAACCTCTTTGAACTCAATTTATTTTTCTTTTTCTAAATTAGGGACACTATACTTTAGTGAATGTGTAGATAACTTTTTAAAAATAGTATAAATTTTAGATTTTTGTTTTTCCAAACCAAACTGAATCCAGCTTTATTATAGATGCATCTTCATAAGCAATCATAATATTCTAGGCAGGACACCAGGAAGAGATGACTAAGAGTACCAGAACCCCTTTCTTGTGGCTACCAAAATCAGAAAACCACAGTAAAGTCCAATGAAGTCTTCATCTGATACTTTGAAAGTATGGAAGTGGGTGAGAGTGCGGTTGAGACTTTACACTAAGGATGTTGTTTAACAACTTTTCACAAGCTGATCCTGACTTTTAGGAAATAAAATTAAAATGACAGAATTAAGCATGTGAAGATCTGCAATCTTTTATAAAAGGAACCACTGTTCTTTTGAAGACATTCAATGATGTCATTGCAGATCATCCAGTAGACTGGCAACACTGATTTTAGAGTGTCAGGTTCCAACATGTCTCTGATTGTAAGGGACTTAAGTCTCTGTTGATGTCACAAGGAGAGAGGATTATTAAAATGGGTTTACAGTATTCCCACACCACAAGGCATTCTGTACCATAGTGACGCATATGACAACACCAGGACATCTCTCCTGGGAGCCAAGAGGAATCTTTTAACATTATCAAAGAAAGCTGCTTTCTGTCATCAGTCCAGCTTAGAAGTTTTGTTAGTAATGCATTCTTTCCTTCCCCCACCAAAAAAATAACAGCTGTGTGCTAAAACACAGAATTAGAAAAAGAAATAAAACAAACTTCTACACTTTTATAAAACTTGGTTAAAAAAAAATAGCATTTCAAACTCTACAGCCACCAGAAGACACAGTTATCCAATATGCACACATCACTTGGGGATCTCCAGCACCTTCAGCTTTCTGTGCTCGGTCTGCTTGGGCATCTCTATTTTCTGCAGGAAATTCATGTCCTTGCTAGCATCAGGTTTCCCCTTCGTCCACTCAGGTGGATTGTTTCCCTTTTATAGAGATTGTTTCAGGCTTGGGCTCTGGCTCTAGCTCTGGTTCTGCAGGTTTAGTAGATGACCTTGAAGATCTGCTATGTGGCAAAGGCATTCTGTCATCCTTTACCTTTGCTTCATTTCCTTTAGTATCCACTTCAGCTTTTCTTTGAGGCATAGCTGAGGCAAGATTAAAAGGCATACAGCAATACCCATGTTTGGTCTGTTTGGGAGTTCTCCCTGCTTCTTCTCACTGTTCCTCAGGATTTTATCATATTTACTTCAAATATGATATTATACCAATTCTTTCAAAACCCATTCATTATATTTTGATCATATTCACTCCTCACACCTCTTTCTGATCCCTTCAGGACCTTCCCTCACCTCCCTTCTGCTGCCACTTCCTCTCCTCTTTTATCTTCTCTTTTTATTAATTGCTCACTGAGTTCAATTTGTGCTACTTATATACTCCTGAGTCATCCACCAGCACACAGTCAACATACCATGGGGGCTACACACTTTCCTTGAGAAGTCTTCAACTGTCCATAGTTCATGTGTTAGTCATTGAGGATCGTAGACCTCTTAACTCTCTTAGCCGAAATATTGACAGGCTTGATCTTGTGCTGGTATTATGCAGGTGACAGCAGAGGCTAAGAGTTCATTAGTGCACTGAACCTGTCAAGTCCTGGAGGTAGAGTTTTGTTTTAATCCTCCCCAACCTCTGCCCATTTCTACCTCTCTGCCATCTCCTCTGCAATGATCCATGAGCTTTGTATGTTTCAGGAAAGGGTGATGCTAGAGTCCCTTTTCTGGCTAACCATCCATTGATGCTAATTGTCTGCACTTTGATTATCTGTGGTAACTATCATCTACTCTACAAGGAAACTGTGATGAAATCTAGAAGATATGAGTACAGAGCTTTGCTCCTGTAAAGCATGGCTGCAATTCAATCAGAAAGTAGTTGGTTACTCCCAGGAAATTAGTGCCACATGTGCACCTATGGGCATAACTTGATAATACATATTGTTATTGTAATTTATAGGCTTCACAGATGAGTAAGACTGTTGATAAAATTTTCTTCCCAGCACCCTACATAGCACTTTTCAGTACTCTGAAAGCTAGTCAGCAGGAAGTAGGTTACCCTAGCTGAACAAATGTGGTTTTATTGTGTCCAGTTACAAAGTATGTAGCAGTAGAGTTTTACTATCAAGTTGTAGTGGACAATAGGAGTAATGGCAACAAATGGTATTGCTTTGGGTGTTTCCAGGACAACTTTGACCAACAAGTTGAGGGGTTATAAACCTGACATGGAGCTTTTTATATGGCTTCTCTGATTCAAGCAGTATTATCCCCTGTGAAGGGGAACTCTAATTATATTATCTTATATAAATATGTAGGTGCATATATATGTATATATACACATATGTCCATATATAACTATGAACATATATGAAACAAAATTATAGGTTTCCATATAGCTGTTAAAAAATCTTTAATATTAATTATTCTTTTCCAGACCCTCTTCTATTCTACAAACCCATTCCTTTTCCCACTAATCCCTCACATTTTCATTTTAAATATGTATCCATATTACTCTTTTTGCAAATTAAAACACTGTATGCCCACAATTTGATGTATAGTAAATGTTTATTATATTATTGTTAAATAGTAAAAGGAATATGATACTAAATATACTACATTAAATTCCCATGTAGTATTTTTATTACTTGTATTTAAAGGGCTCCAGAATTCTGGAGCATGGCTAACATCTCCCCAACAGGTTTTTCCTTTTACTCTTCCCCCCCATTCCCTCAGCCTTGCTAAAATATATTAGGTTACGTTCCTAAATCTAGACACCAAGGTCATTTCCCTTATTTGGCCACTTCCTTTGCCTGAAGCTGACTACCAAGGTCCAGCTATTAAAGTATTGAAGTCTAGCAATCAAAAAACCCCTTTGACTACCCTAATTAACGTGCCCAATTAAAATTAAACATCCTAACAAAGGGTTTCCTCCTTTACATTTATAAACTGCCATTTGCCTATGAGCCAAGTCTGTTTCCTCTCTATCCTCTCTATCCTTTGTCCCTCAGGGCAAATATCTCCCCAAACCCTCTCCCTTGTTTCTCTATCTCCTTTTCCTATATCTACTGTGTGTGTCTCTTATTCAATGTCCTTAGTCCCTCTGAGGTAAAGAAAACTTCTTTATGCTGAGAACGTTGTCTTGGGATGTCTTGGGCCTACTTCAAGGTCCATCTAGTATTACCATCTAATTTTTGTCTTAATTATATTTTCAAGGACTCATGACAGAATGCAACTGTCTATTGAGATATAGTCTATAAGGGGACAATTAAAATAAGGTCATTAAGATAATATTATTCTAATGTAAAGAATACCCTCCATCATAAGGATGTAGGAAATAACATAAATATCTAGGAAATATTGTATGAAAATACATAGAAAATTAAGCCATGTATAAGATGGGAGTCTTAGAAGAAACCAAGCCTCTAACACTTTTTGCATTTAATCTGTGTGTGTGTCTGTGTTCACGACTTTGTGCCTGTGTGTTGGTATGTGTGTTCGTGTCTTTGTGCCTGTGTGTTGATGTGTGTGTGTGTGTGTGTGTGTGTGTGTGTGTGTAGTATGTGTGTAGTGTGTGCCTGTGTATATGTGTGTGTATGTGTTTGTGTCTGTATCTTGGTGTGTGCATGTATGTATCTTTGTGTCTGTATACCTGTATGTTGGTTTGTTTGTGCCTGTGGATGTATGTGTATGTGAGTGTGCATTTGGGCCCATTTATGTGTGTGAATGGGGGCATGTTTATATCATGATATATGTGTGGAGATAAGAGGACAACCTCATGTGTCAGTCCTTATTACCCTTACCATCAACTTCTTTTGGAGACAGAGCCTATATTTATTTATTTTTTTCTGCTATGTATTTTAGGCTTGCAGTCCCATGAGGTTGTCTGGATATTCCTGTCTCCACCTTCCCTCACTCTCTAAGAGTTCCAGTATTACCCATGTATATGTTTCCACATCCAGTTTTACGAGGATTCTTAGCATCTAACTCATATCCCCATGCTTTTACAACAAATGCTTTAAGCCTTCCCTCCAGCACTCTTTTAACATCGTGTTGGTGAACTTCTAGATTCCACTAATATGAATGAATAAATTGCTGTAATTTAAGTCGCTAAATCTGTGGTGTTTATTATGACATTCCTAGAAAATAATATGCTAACCCTTGGCTTTAGTTTTAAAATTGCTACACTTGAAATGAAAACTAATTTGTGCTCATGATCAGTGTTAATTTGTTATTATAACAATTCAGCACTTAAAGCTTTGAATTTTCTCTTGGAAACAGGGTGATAACAAATATTTCTTTACTAAAGAAAGGAAATCTAGTGTGGTCATTAAGTAGGTGTACTTTAGGTACCCATGTGGTTGAGATTAATTGGGGGCAATTTCCCAGCAATGGTTATAAGAATATCTAGCAACAGATACTATGGTACTCTGGATTTTACAATCTTTCCTAGAATAACACTGATTTTCACTGAGCCTTAGCTATGCATCTCTTGGGCTGATACCACATAACCACTTAGTCATTGCATATTGGCCAGTTGTGGATCCACTGAAGAAATTTTACAATGTCTCTACCCTGGAAAAGACAATCAATTGCTGTTGAGTGAGAATCATTTTTCTTTCTCCAAGAATGAGCTCTCTGATGATCCAATCTTAAGCAACCAGTCCTACATACATGTATTTGGATTCAGTAGACTGCATGTATGTGTGTGTATGTAAAACAACAATAATTAAAGAAGAACAGCTAAGGAATTTTAGTGGAAATTAATGGGGAACATGGGATGAGTAGGAAAACAGAGAGGAATGGAAACTATAGTATTACTACAAGAAATTCTTAAAATAATTAAAATAAAACAATGAAAAAAATCTGTCTGGTATGTTCTGGGTAATGTGATTCAGAGGAACTAGGGTAAAGAATTAAAGACAGGACTGTACATAGATTATCATAGAGTAAATGTGAGCAAAATCCAAAATATGTTGTATTTTTCCCAAACACACAGCTCTGTTTATGGAGGAGTATGCAGTGCTGAGCCTTAGCTATGCATCTCTTGGGCTGATACCACATAACCACTTAGTCATTGCATATTGCTATGACTTAGTCATATGGCTTAGTCATTGCATATAAGTGCTATGGTAACTACTGTATTTCAGTTGGGTTTTTAGAAGTGATGCTGAGAATGAGACATGAATGAACTGCAAACCTTTGGAAACACGTAATAGCTCCTGTTTCATTTTGAGAGCATTGGATTCTAGGTTATACTCACATTTGGTACTTGATGGATATCAAATAAACCATCATGGCTTGCTGGAATCCTGAGTAACTTTAACTCAACCTAGTCCATGTTTTGTGTGTTGAATATTTTTCTGTTATATTTTCTCTTTTGTTTACTACTAAATATAATAATTGCTATCAATTCAGCATACATGTACAAACACTGAGAATTAATTGTTTTCTCCAGTAATATTTTAAGACAGAAATGAGGGATTAGAATTTAAATAAAAGGTCCCGTGGCCTGCTGGCTTTTAACTGTAAGTAGGCACTGCCCAATACTTGTTCCTGTATAAACAAAAATGGCATAAAGATAAAAGAATTGGGCCATGTCACTTCAGACTGTTTGTGGTGGTAGTAATTGGTACCTGGCAGCATTAAACTCTATCTGAGAGGCATGGCACAGGTCCCTGTTTTCAGGAGACAGAGACAGGTACATCTCTGTGAGTTCCAGGCCAACTTGTTCATCATAGGAAGTACCTGGTTAACCAGAGATACATAGTGAGACTGTTTCATGCGGAAACAAGGTATTAAAAATTTAAAATCACAAAAATTGACAAAAAGAAGTGATAGTTTTACTAAGATTCTATATATCAGAGTCTTGAAGAACAATTAAAATCAAATCTTACTTAACAGAAAAAAGTTATTGATTCAAATCTATGTCGTCAATATGACTAGTAATTAGACCTGCTAGGCCTACTAGTTTTCTCATAGCACCATCCAATGTGATTTGATTTGAAAAACTTAGAAAAATAGATATTACAATCATTTTTATATCAGAAGAGTCTTAATTAAGTCTTGGCTAGCAAATCCCTTCCACAACTCCGAATTCGTTCAAACCACAACTTTACTTTCAAACTTCATCTTCATCTTCCTGATATAGGTGAAGATCATGGTACAGTCATCAATAAATGGTTAAGTAAATAACATATAATTCAACATTATATACTATTCATTGTATATTACATTTCTGTGAAATGCCTATAAAATTCTATAAGGTTTATATTATTAAAATGAGATAGAAAACTGGGTACCCAGAGGTTAAATGACTTGCTTAAACTAATGCAATGAATGTATACAAAACTGAATATGAAGCCTAGATATCCAAGTTCTAGAATCTTGTCGTTTATGTTTTACATTTAAAAAGCTTAAGTAACTCTATAAGATACTATCATACTTCCTAAATGTTGTCTTTTATCAGACAATACACCATGTACACACATACACGCACACACACACACATTGATTCATGCAGAAAAGTCCCTAGTAATAACCTGCTATAATATATGACATATTTGATTCTTCCAGAAGAAGTTTCATTTCTGGAAAGTAAAAACTTAGGAAACATATTAATTTAAATATATTATGGGCTATAATAGAAATGTATAAAAAAGCATGGAGGGATAAAAGATATCTTAGGGTTTCTATTTCTGTGAAGACACATCATGACCATAGCATAGCAACTCTTATAAAGGAAAACATTTAATCGGGATTGGCTTACAGTTTCATAGGTTTACTCTATTATGACAGGACACATGCAGATAAAATGCTAGAGAAGAGCCTAAGAATTCTACATCTACTTGTGCAGGCAGCAGGAAGAGAACTGAACCACTAGACATAGCTTGAGCTTCTGAGATCTCATTACTTATCCCCCCACAGATACCCCCCACATTAACATATTCCCTTGATGCACTCCCTCCAACAAAGTCACACCTACTCCAGAAAGGCCAAACCTCATAATAGACCCACTCTCTGTGAACCTTTGGAGAGCATTTTATTCTAAATAGCATGTTTTACTCCATGACCCCTACAGACTTACAGTCATATCATAATGCAAATAAATTTAGTCTAACTTCAAAAGTACCCTATTCTATAATAATCTCAAATTTGTTTAAAAGTCAACATTCTCTTATGAGACTCATGCAATCCCTTAACTGTAATCCCATGGAAAATCAAATAAAACACAGATCACATACTTCCATCATATATCAAGGATATACATTTCCATTCCAAAAGGCAGGAAAAAGGCAGGCATGAAACACTGGACCAAAGCAAGACCTAAATCCAGATGGGCAAACTTCAAACTCTCATCGCTATGTCTGATGTCAAAGGACTATTCAGATCTCCAACTCCTTTCAGCTTTTCAGACTGCAACACACTTTGTTCTCTTGGGCTGGTTCTACTCAATGTCAGAAGCTTTCCTTGGCAGGTCTCCCATCACTCTGGCATCTCCTTCATCTTGGAGTCTTCAACAAAATCCAGGCTTCACCTTCACAGCTATACTCAATGGCTTCTCTAGGCCTCTGTGCAGTGACACCCCTGACATTTGTCTGGTCTCAGTGTCTTTCCTTAATTGCAGAGGGAGACTCCATAACTCCTTTCTTCTTCTATCATTGACTCTAAAACCATAACAATGTGGTTGAAGGTGCCAAGTTCTGTTGCTTTCTGGGACTGGAACATTTCCCCCTCACTATTTACAAGCTTTTTTTCTTCTTTTCTTTCTTTTTTTTTTTTTTTTTTTTTTTTTTTGATGTTTCCTTTACTAACTAAGCTTGACTGTCCTGGAACCTTATTTGTCCACTAAATCATCCTTGAATTTAGAGATCTGACAGCCTTTGTCTTCAGAGTTCTGGGATTAATGGTGTTCACAACCATGCTATACTTTTTAAGCATTTCCTTCTCCATTTCCTTTTCTCAAATTGAATACTTACAATAACGGAGTCTTGCTCTGAGGTCACAAATAACTTTATGTCGTGCACAGAATGCTCTCTCTCTGTGGCCGAGCTAGTCACTGTGCCCTGCTTCGGGGGATGGCCATGCTGGACACAACTCCCCCCTTTTCTTTTTATAATGGAGAGGTGTCATCAGAATAGCTGTTTACTATGTTGGGAAAAATATAGGGGTCCTGGAGTGACTGTGTGATGAAAATTACGGGTGGGATGGAAGTATTAGAAGAAACAATATAGGACAGAGGAGTAATACAATTAAGCCAGAGGGTGAGGAGGGTAAGCAAGATAAGGGATTATAGAATCAATTGTTCCATGGGTAGTACAGTTTTAGGGTAATAACATCAGTTTTGAACAGCAGTTAACTGATCTAGATAGGCAATATGTTTTCCTTACTATCATGTAACTTCCCCTGAGTTCAGCAGCCATTTGGCTTTGGCAAGAGAGTTCATCTGCAGCTGGAAGGTCCTAAGTCTGTTGTCTGTCCTCTGTGGAGTTCCACGAGTGTCTAGGGAGTCTTCAGTCAGATGAGGTGTCTGGAGGAAGACAGCTTTGTTGTCTGCAGGTCCCAGGAGAAGTCGTTGTCCCTGGTGGATCTGCAACTACAGGCATTGTCTGTCTTCTTTTGTGGGCTTAAACCTGTAGAATAATTATGACAAAAGAGCAGGACCCTAGCAGAAGGATATCCGCATAGGGTGGATAGCGAATGTTAAGCCTGCAATGGTTTGTTTGGGAGCACAGCATGGATCATTGTTAGGATATTAGAAAGCAAGGATTTGTGAGGGATTTCATCCTGGAAGGAATCTTTTAAGTCTGCTTCAGGTGGCTGAGGAAGAAAATCATGCCTCTGGGATAGACAGTAACAGTTTGTGAAAGGAAACCAGTTATTAATTAAGGATTGAACGATGGAAGTCAGCAAAGTTGATTTGACCTGTGGAAGTAGATTAGGTGACGTTCGAACCTTAAAAGAACTCTTAAGCAAGTTGAAAACTTTTTGGACATACATCATGGATGTTAGGGAGAAAAATAAGAGTTTAAATAAAGAAACAAGAAAAATTTGGGTTGAAAAGCATAATTTAGGTATCCCCATGGGGGAGGGGGAGAAGCAAGCAAAACCTCCGGTGCAACAGTTTTGGAAGGCTTAGATGGGTTGGGGAGGAGCTTGCTCCACCATGATGTGTGTGTCTGGCAGGCAGGCTCCTGTGTTCCCCACTTGTTTTTTCTTGAAAATCAGGAGATGAAGTTTAACCTTGAAAAAAAGTTTAAAGCGTAGAGGGTTGAGTGACAGGCTTTTTAGAGGAAGCAGCGGTAGCCTGCTAGCCAGTGTGTTAGCTGGCAAATAGAGGCAGCAGAGAGCTCAGAAAAAGCTCTGCTGTGGGCTGAAAGGCCGCTTTCAATGTGGGCTGGGAGGTGCAGGGAGCAGAGGTTAGCGCCATTTTGGACAGACACAAAGCAGAGTCAGGCCGAGGAGTCTGTGCAGTGGGAACCTGCGTTTTCAATGGAGGGTCGGGGGAAGGAAGCTGGCCAGAAACATGTTGGGGGAAGAGAGAGAAAGAAATGCCTAGCTTTTGAACTAGGTCACTAGCGGTTTAGTTCCAATGTGTTTTAGCTGGTTCTGCCTCGGGTCGATGTTAATGTCCTAACCATCCTCTATTGCCACTTGTCTGGCACAGATGCTCTCTCTGCCTGCCACCTCGCTCACCAAGGAGGCACATCCTGCCCTGCTTCCATGCAGAGAGCTCTCTCCCCCACACTCCATGGTCGCCACAGGGCCGGCCCTGCCATGGTCGCACTGGTAGGACAGGGAAGGAAATTAGGAAGGATAGAATGACCTTATACCCAGCCCGAGTTCCTGTGCTCTGGGCAGCATAGGTATAGGTGTGTGCCTGCACAACGAGACAGCTGCAGGAGGTCCCTTGGCCTCCGGAATAGCCAGGCAAGTAGTCCCAGCCTCTGCACACCGCAGGTGACGCTGGGTATCAAGGAGGGGCTGGGAACGAGGGGAGAAGAGGGGGTGGGGGAAAAGGCGGCAGTATGGCTGTTCTGTGCTAGCACCGGGCAGGAGAATTGCTGGTCCTGGGTCTCAATACCTCTCACAGTATTCATTAAGTGTAGTTATGACTGTTCCAGCCTCACATCAGGAGCCAGCTGTGGGGCCCGGTCTGGAGAGGAGAGGAGAGGAGAGGCAGAAAGAGGTCAAGAAAAGCAGAAAGCAAGAGAGAAAGAGAGCAAGAGAGAAAGCAAGAGAGAGGGAAGAGCAAGAAAGAGAGGAGGACAAGAGAGGAAGCAAGAGAGGGGAGGGGGCAAACTTCCCCTTATATTGTGAGATGGGGCTATCTGGCTGTGGTCAGTGACTGGGGGTAGGATCCAGCTAGAATGCTGGGAGCTTGGGGCATTGTCTGTGTGACAGAAAACACATCTCCTGAAGGGCGGCTAATGTACTATGGGGGGTTGGGACTGAAACAGGAGCCAAGGACCCAGGAGTCATGGCAGAACTTGCAGGCAGAATTTATCGCCCACTTGGCCACCGGGGTTCCAGACTTATACTCAACTAGGCCCAGGAACAGGCCACTGCCCCACAACTTTATCCCACTTAGAAAAAAAAATTTGTCGTTTTTGCTTTGTTTGTCTGCATGCCTTTCTCTTCAAAGTGTACATTTTATATTTTTACTTGCTAAGCTTGTTCCTTTTAATTGTATATCTTTGTAAATAAATAGTAACAAACTACAGAGTCAGTTCTAGGCTATTTTGAAATGTTCTAAGATATTAGCCTATAACTCTTCAATTTATGAAGAACTAAACATTTATATTACTGACATATCCTTTCTTAATCAGTTATTTTAGTTAACCTGACTTTTGAGAAATAATATCCTGTCCAACATATATGAAATAAACCATTTTTCTGCTGTTTTCCTTATTGTATACTGAAGTTACAACATAAATCTCACTAAAAGTAATGTGTCACAGTATTTATTTTTTATTAAGTTAGCAATCATATTTTTATTTACCCTGTTATCATAGTACATTAGTAAGAATTATGCTAAAAGTAGTAAATTACATCAAAGGTTTCATTTCATGCATATTGTTCAGATGCCCACGTTGTTACCATGAAGTCGAGTATTTGTTTTTAACTTGCTGATGATTTATATTACCATTCTGACCTTGGCAGCTGTGACTGGGATTTTTTAATTGCATCCTAAAACTTTGCCAAATTTGGAAAATGAGTACTGAAATTAGTCTATGTGCCTGGAGGAGATTGCTTTTCCTCTGTCAGTGTCTGAAAATATCTGTATTCAAACTCTATTAACTACTCACATTGAACAGCTAAATTCAACTTTGTCAATGAAAAATGTGACAGGCATTCTTAAAGTACCAAATGAAAGATTGAAGTATTTGAAATTTTCCAGACATAATATGTCAGACAAAAGTCAAGTTTTTATTTTTTAATTTTTTATATGAAAATAAGTATACCTTATAAGTATACCTTATAATCTATACAATATAATGTTATATATTTTATAACCTAGCCTACACATTAACTTAGAGTAAAGCACTGGAAAAATATTTTCAAAACAAATGGTCCCAAGAAACAAGCTACAGTAGTCATTCTAATATCTAATAAAGTAGATTTTCACACAAATGTAATCAAAAGAGAAGGGAAAATACTTCATACTCATGTTAGGAAAAATTCACCAGAAATACATCTCAATTCTAAACATTTATTCTACTAATTCATCCACATTTGTAAAAGAAAAATTACTAAAGCAAAAAGCACACATTGAACGCTACACATTCATAATGGGAGACGTCAAGACCTGACTCTCACTCTCACCAATGGACAGGGCATGGAGAAATAATGAAACTAACAGAATTTATGAGTCAAATAGTCTTAACAGATATCTGTAGAACATTTCTCTCCAAAATTATATATATATATATATATATATATATGTGTGTGTGTGTGTGTGTGTGTGTGTGTGTGTGTGTGTGTATGTGTGTGTGTGTGTGTATCTTCTTAATACCTCATGGAACCTTCTCCAAAATTGATCATATATTCTATTACAATGCAAGCCTCAAAAGATACAAGAAGATTGAAATAACCCCTTACCTCCTACAGATCACCATGGGTTAAAGCTGGACTTCAACAATAAAAAGCCTACAAAGTCACAGAAATTGCACAATTCTATACTCAGTGACCACTGCGTCAAAAAAGAAATAAAGGAAGAAAAAAAAACAAACAAACAAATTAAAGTCTTTACAGAATTCAATGAAAAAGAAGGCACAACACACTCAAACTTATAAACATAATAAAAGCAAGCTAAAAGTTCATAGTACTATGTGCCTCCATAAAGAAACTGGAGAGTTCTCATACTAGAATCTTAAGAGCACACCTGAAACATAAAGAAGCAAATACACATGAGAGGAGTAGGTGACCTGAAATAGTAAAACTCGGGGCTGAAATCCACCAAGTAGAAACAAAGAGAACAATTCAAAGAATCAACTAAACAAGGAGCTTGTTCTTTGAGAAAATCAACTAGATAGACAAACCCTTAGAAAAACTAACTATAGGACAGAAAAAGAATATCAAAATTAACAAAATTGGAGATGAAAAGGCAGATATAACAAGAGACACTGAGAAAATACAAAGAAACTAACTTCAAAGACCTTACTTCAAAATCCTATACTTCATAAAATTGGAAAATCTAAATGAAGTAGACAACTATCAACAACAAAAAGAAAACAAAAAACAAAAACAAAAAAAGGCCCAGGGCCAATGGATTTAGCCCAGAATTCTACCAGACTTTCAAAGAAGTGCTGATACCAATACTCTTTAAACTATTCCACAAAATAGAAACCAGAAGGAATACTGGCAAACTCATTCTATGAAGCCACAGTCACCTTCTTCTCTAATCCACACAAGGATTCAACAAAGAAAGAGAACTTCAGGCTGATTTCTCTTATAAACATTGATGCAAAAATACTCAATAAAATACCTGCAAACTGAATCCAGGAACACATCAAAAACATCATCCATCATGATCAAGTAGGCTTCATCCCAGCAATACCGGGATAGTTCAATATACAAAGATCCATCAATACAATCCACCACATAAACAAATTGAAAGAAATATCACATGATAATGCCATTAAATGCTAAAAAAGCCTTTGACAAAGCCCAACTCCACTTCATGTCAAAAGACTTGTGTGCCTCAGAGATCTCTAACTTGGAGCTATTTCCAGACCAAAGAGTATTTTTAATAAAGAATTTAATAATTTTGATATCAATTTAACTATGATAGAATAATTCTAGCATATTAGTTAGTATTAACATTTAAAAAATGTTTTATGTATATGAATTTTTGGGGGATGTGCTAAGAAATATGTTGATGTACTTCATAAACAAGCACTAAAATGATAAATACTAATAGCCTCTTATGACTGAGAATTTGAGTATCAACAACGTCAAGTAGCTGTTCTTGAATCCAAACATGTTGTACATGTTTGAATTATTACTAGTATTTAGATAAGGGTAAAATTTCTATAAACCAAAGCAATGAAATTTTGCCTGATGATTATTTTTTCAGAACTGAATTCTAGAAATGAATTGCTTAACCCATACAGAAATTGAAGACTAAAATTGGGAAAAGATGGCCAACATAGACTGTGACAGTTACATAAATTCATAGAAACAAAATATAAATTTTCATGAAATGTTAAATTAGTTATGAAAAGACATTCTCACTTGGTGCCTGTGATATCTTAGTCTAGGTGGGAAAGGCATAACAATAAATTGCCCAAGTCCTAAAAAGATTATAGTCTCAACAGAGTTTACTCTTTTTCTTCAAGGAACAGATGGACAATATTTCATTTTCAATCATAAGATTATATGCTAGTTAGTTACCATGACTACCACTTGGTAATCATATTTTTTTTTTTCAGTTTGACCATCTTAAGTCTTTAGATTCTGTAGGTCAGCCTCTGCCCTAGTTTTGAGTCAACTAGTACTGACTTTGGATTGTGAGTTGAATTCAAGTCTATTTACCAATTTTCTAATTTGATTACTTTCTATTTATCAAAATATCCTTTTTTATTAATTCTTTGAGAATTTCATATTTTAATCTTTTTGATCAATTTTTCTCAGTCTCTAGCTCCCCCAAGATCCAATTCTACCTTCCTATTTACCCACTTTTTAATCCTCATTTTTAAAAAATAATAATTACTTACTTCATGGTCTACCTACAGGAGGCCAGAACACTGAAGAAGATGAGCCAGGCCTCTTTCTACTCAGAAGGCAGAACCAATGGACTCATAAGTTTAAAGCCAGCACACACTACAGAACTAGTCCAAGACCAGACAACACAACTTAGTGATCTCCTGTCTTAGGAAAAATCAAATGGGAGATATTTTAAAAAGGAAGTAAAGGTTATTTATTACATTGGTTCATCTAAAGGTAAAGGGATATACTAAATGCTTTATTCTAAAACAATGACCTTTGTCATTTAAAAATAAAAATAAGTCCAGGAGAAAATGATGGTGTTTATTGGGATGTAGAATACTTGCTTAGCCTGCAGGTACTCTTATGATAAATCCTCAACACACACACACACACACACACACACACACAGACACACATACCCCACAGGCAAGCATGCACACACACTCAAAGACCAAAGCATGCCTAGGTATGTAAATCTATATCACACACATTAATGTTTTATTGAGGAAAGCTATATAGATAAGTCAGATGTTATGGCACTGGTAAGACACATCTTACTCACAATGAAAACATGTAGTGCTGTGTCGGAACAGGGTCTAATAGTGGAGTCGTGCAAGGAATCTAGAATCTGACTTATGTGAGAAAACTTCAAGAAAACAAGACAGGCATCTTGTGACCACAATTTCTTCAAAGCACAGAATTGTTCTTGAAATGTGTTCTCCCGTTCCTCCCAGGTGTAGCAGTAGGAGTGACTTAACTTCAGATTACTCACACTACTGGCTATTCTTTGTTAAAATGACTCTATGGGAAGCCATGGTTTGCCATGTGTGGCTAGTCTTTGTAATTGTAAATTTTAGTCATGTAAATGTAGAATATATATTTTGTGATTCTAAGAAGATAGTTGGCTATAGGATGAGGCAACACTATATATGACTTCATTATTGCCTCTGTTCTTCCAGGTCTTGCAGCCTCTAGAGTGATAAGCAGTGCTACATCATACATCATACAGATACCGTGTGTCCATTAGAGTTTCATCAAAAGGACAGAAGCATGTTTAAACTGGTATTTCAAGTAAAAATCTGTCTCTATCTAAGTGGGTATGGAGAAGTTGCTCAGTGATTAAAAGCATACATTGCTCTTACATAAAACCCAAATTCAGTTCCTAGCATCGACATAGAGCAGCTCATTACTGTCTGCAACTCATTACTGTTCACATTACTTAACATTTTCCTCTAGATTTGATGACACTTGGACTCACGTGTACACATATTTACAAAGACACAAAGATACACACATTTTGAAGGAAAATAATTCCTTCAAAAGACTGTATTATTTTGTAATCTGTTGTCATTGTCGTCATCTTCGTCTTAGTCATCGTCTTCGTCGTCGTCATAGTTGTAGTCGTAGCCGTTGTTCCTGGCTATCCAAGCAATGTCAGGCTCTGTCTCTCTTTCATGGCAAGGGCTTTAAGTTGGACTAATCATGCATTGGCCACTCCCACAAGCTCTGCAACTCCATGCTTCAGCATGCTTTATGGGCAGGACAGATTTAGAGTCGCAGATTTTTTGGCTGTTGGATGTCCCAGTCCAACATCTTGGAGCCTTGCTTAGTTATAGAAGATGGCAGTTCAGGCTCCATTATTAGGAGGCTTCCCTAGGGTCATTCTCTTTGATTCCAGGGTGTTACCTTGATAACTAAAGTCGAAATCTGAAATTACAGGAAATCTTTGAGCTTGGTGGAAAATGGCAGACCCCCTTTATCATCAGGATTTCTCCTTTTCTGATTTAATCCGGGGAGTCCAAAACTCCTATACTCTCTACCTCTGGAATGTCCTGTAGCCTTAGTGAGATTAGAGATTCAACTTCCTTTCTCCAATAAGAACTCATTCAGTTAGACCTGAGATTACTAGAATGCCTCCCCACGGTAATAAGATACCTTAATATCTTAACATTCAGCTATTGACCATTTACAACCCAGGATGTCCCTACTTCTGTCACCACAACTATGTAACAATATAAACTATATAACCCTTCATTGAGTAAATTCGTAAATTTCTTCTGTCACCCTGAAGCTGATACTAGTGTGTCTTTATTACAACTTGTACTCATAGGCAGTGTGAAACCCTGTTTGTTGACTATGCTCCCTACATCCTCCTGGGCTAGTGGCCAATGACCCCAGGAAAAAGAGAGAGCCACATCAGGGAGTTTCCACTATACAAGGTTTTGAAATCACATTCTCAATCCCGGTCATCTCTCCCAGCACTATTTCCCTTTGTCCATTCGACCCCCTACCTGATCCCCCATGTTCCCATTCCCAGCCAACCCCAGTCTATTCACAACATTTATTCTATTATGGTAGAAAAACTAAAAGAATGGAAAATTAAAATGAAACATGCTATTAATTTATTTTGGCCACAGGTAATTTAACTGTGATGCATCTCACTGTACTGGAAACAAAACAAAACAAAACAAAACATCATGGTCTCAGTTGTTAGAGAATATCCTGAGGTTTCCCTCTTCACTTCATGTCTTAACAGCATACAACACAGATCATCTTGCTTCCTGATATATAAAACTGATTGGAATGTGTCTTAGTCTGTGGTTTACTGCTGTGAAGAGACACCATGACCGTGACTACTCTCAGTTGGAGCTGACTTTAAGTTTTATTATCGTCATAGATGGAAGCATGACAATGTGCAGACAAACTTGGTGTTGGGGAAAGAGCGCAGAGTTTTACATCCTGATCTGCAGGCACTAGGAAGAATGATACACTTCCTCCTACAAAGCCATACCTTCTCCAACAAGGGCACACTCCAACAAGGGTTACACATATTGTAACTCCCTATGGACTTGTGGGGTCCATTTTTATTTAAGCCATCACAGAAGGATCAAATTGTCAATAAATATTTGTAAAATACCTGAAGCTTTTAAAATGTTAATTAATCAATTTGTGAGTACTACCTAGAGAGTATGGTATATATCAATAATACATATCCTAAATTTTGTGGGCTAATTTACATAATACTTGTCAGTTTTATTTTCTTCTATAAAATGAGAAAAATAAAACCTGAGGTTAGAGAGATATGCAGTGATTAAGAGCACTTGTTCTTGCGGAAGAACAAGGTTTTACTGGAAGCTCCCATATGGTGGCTCATGACCATCCCCAATACCAGTCCCAGTGAATCTAACACCACCTTTTGGCCTTCAGGCCAATACATCCACATGGTAAACAACATTAAATACACATGCACACACACACACACACACACACACACACACACAGATGCACACACACACACTTATACAACATAATAAAATACATATTAAAATAAAATAAAATCTGTTCCCCAGTATTATTCTATAGATTCAGCGAGATAGTTGTAAGAGACAGACATATCACATGTTAAGAATGTAAAGACACATTAATTACTACAATAAGTCTGTTATTATTACAGTTTCTGAGAACCTCAGTTTTCTCATCTGTGTGGTAGAAGATAAATACACCTCAGTGGTTCTCAACTTCTCTAATGCCGTGAAACTATCATACAGTTCTTCATGTTGCGGTGGCCTCAACCATAAAATTATTTTCCTTGCTACATCACAGGTATAATTTTGCTACTGGTATGAATCATATTCTAAATATCTAAGACCATTCCTAATGGTCTTGGGTAGCTCCTGGGTTATGACCCTCAAATTGAGAACTCCTAGAGGATGTATGAGCATCCTCTATACATTTCCAGGAACCAAGACCCTGGAACTTCAGATTTCTTTAAACCAATAAATATGAATGATTCCTCACCAGCATATCATTAAACACCATAGGAGAAACTATTACAAACACAGAAGAAGGATATAACAATAATAATAAAAATCTCAAGACATTCAGGCAGGATATTGAAGTCTGACTAGAAGGAAGAGAGGCAGCAAGTTGAGGGAAATGAGAAGTTTTGGAATAGGTGATAAAGGGAGAAGAATAAATTTCATAAAGAAAGCAAGCTGTAAATGCAGGTGGAGATGGAAATCAATCTAATTCCCTTGCAAAGGCTGGCAGAACTATGCAAGCAGTGGTTTTTTATTGGGGTTAGGCGTTGTTTGTTTGGTTGGTTTGGTTTTTCTTTTATATTTTTTCCCCTAATTGTTAGAAACAGAAACTGTTGCAAAATAAAGACTAAGGGACAATTTAAAAAAAAAAAACTGTGTCTCTGTTTGCAAGTTTCCTCACTCAAGATCATCCTACAAAAGAAAATCCAAATGAGACTACTACATTTTTCTCGTGAACGTATAATATAGGAAATTTTTCTAATATTCTATTCGAAAATTACTGTAAGCTTAAAACTAATATATCAGATCTGCTTAGTGTCAACAAATGAACTCTCTCAAATAGGATATTTAAGACTTAATGACTGTCCTACACTTATTGACTAGTAAGTTGAATTCTCAATGTCCAGAGTATACTATCACACTATTATTTTGAATTTATAAAATACACCATCCTATATATAAATTTCATTCAGCAATAGCAAAATGCAATTCCTGTTATCTAAGAAAAATACTGTTCCTATCTGTATTGCTCCCATCATGTACTTTATAATATTTATAATATGTAAAACATTATTATAATATATAATAAATAACATTATATAATATATAACATGCTTGCAGTATATAGCATTATATACAGTATAATATATTTATATATAATGCTAGCATTATATAGTATATAACATTATATATAGTATTATATATAAACATATATGCATACATATTTATATATCAAAGAATCCTTAGAACTCATTGGTCAGACTTTATAAGTTTCAGAAAAACGAGAGACTTTGTCCAAGAAAGTAATGTAGATGGCAATCAAGGCAGAATATCCAAAGTGGACATCTGGCTTACACACTACAAACATGCATGTGCATAGTCAAATACAAAGGCACCATCTTAAATATAGTATGAAGATATACACAAAGAAAACCACTCATAAAAAAAAAACTAGTAGAGATTATTTAGATAACCAATGTAGAAAGCTCTTTCCTCAAATTTTCAGAATTCTTTTCAGTGTATTGTTAGGTTTTCTATAACATATACTGTGTCACATCAGATAAAGCATTAAGACTCATAACAAATATTTGTATCTGTTATTCTAAACACACTGTATTTCTCCAATTCCCCTAAAGGTATATTTGACTCTCAGATATCTTTAGTTATACAACACATAAGAAGAAACACACTTTCTGCTAGAAGATTTAATTCAGAGTGTTTTTCTTGTGCAGCAATGATTTTTAAATTATGCATCAAGATTGAACCAATATCAGGTAAATCCCGAAACGTGCATAATGATAGCAATCTGCTAGCCTGCATGACACACATATTAAGAGGAAAAATTTCTGAGTGTGTGAAGTCTCCATTTGGTAGAGACTATTTGTTACAAGTTATTCCTTTTCTTTCCTTGATTGACGTAGAGTGTTCTTACCTTTGTGTCTTCATTTTTATTAAGCCACAATCTATGTGTCCTACTAGGAAATCATCATAGAAAATTATCTAATTAAATGTCTATTTCTTCATTAGATTGTGAGTGTTTTTATAATTTGACCCATTTTATTTTAGGCTTTACTTTTTAATTATCTAGGAATTAAATTGTGCTTTTCAAATATATGTCATTTATAAAAGATTTACTGAATAGATATTGACTTTTACATTCTGGTAAGATATAGAATTTGGGCTTATCCTGAACACTGAGTGTCAAAAAAAATGAAGACACATGCACAAATATACACAGAGAAGTATATGTGCATACATATATATATGCATATATTTGTGTGTATATTTGCATATACACATATATATGAGATTGTAACTATTGTAAAATTTAAAGATTATTTACTCCTTAATTAATTAACTTGATGGTTATAGGTTGAAAATTAAGTCTTGCCTCATTCTATTCACTAAAATACCATTTTCAGGATATATTGACACGACACAAACCAGTAAAGCATATGCAAACACAAATCATATAACGGAATTTACCAGTGAGTTTTGCTTCTTTCTGTGGGTGAAGGTGGAGATCTGCGTTACAGCAAACCACAATGCTCCCTGCTTCCCAGCAGGCTCTATGACTTGAGCTCCATGTGTTCTTATAAAAGAGCAATTTGATGTCATGCTTATTGTGGAGATCATGTAATGCATTGTTTCCTTTCCTGTTAGATTTTTTCTAGCTTATTTTAAAAAGCATTTTCCATTCCTTGAACCCAAGTACCCTATTTTCTCCCCAAATGAAAACCTCGACAAATCCATAAGATATTCCTCAAATGCCCTTTCCAAATTTAATTTATTACATATTGGAAAGTATCCAGGAAAGACATTTGAGAGGAAAGAACTAGAAATATGTCATTCTACTTTGTGAAACTGAATTGAAATTTTAGAGAGCAGTCTCCCTTGCCTCTCTGTCTTTGTTCATACTGAGTTTGTTATAACTGGGTAATGGGAAGGGAAGGTCTTTAGAGCAAAGCTGAGGGTATACACACATGGAGGTAATAGCAGTGTCTTGAGCCTCTACCAAACTAGATTTTCCATTTCCTTCTATTGAGCCTTTCAGCTACTTTTATGTCACCACATTTCACTGTTAAAATATCAAATCATATCAGACAAGAATGGAAATAATTATTTAGGCTAGTATAGAAAAATCCATGAGATAAGATATTGAATTCTCCAGCATATTGCATTAATTATGCACATGCAGTCTCTGCTTGTTTTAGTTTTATAATATATGAAGACACTTCCTATTCAGATTATATTCTGTTAATAATGTTCAAATGTGAATGAGATGCCTGCAATTTTTCCTTTTTTAAGAAACTGCTTTCTGAAATAAATACTAGAAGTTAATAGTTTCATAATAATTATAATAAAATTAATAACAACAATAATATGTATACAATGTAGACATAAGTATGGCAGATTTGGAGACTAGAACATAGAATGGTACCCATAAGCCTGACCACTACAGGGGCCTTTTCTTATCTTTGCAGCAGGTCAAACGGCAAAGTGTTGCAGCAGAATCCACAAAGAGAACACATGGGTTTGGTTATGTTGATAGGACATGCAGCTTATACTACAAGAAAACATTGGCTATAAAGCAAACCTGGATGATTAACTCCTTAATTCTTTTCCCCCTTCCTAATCTTCGTAAATCCTGAATGGAAAGAAGGAAATGCATTGATGTAAACCATAAAAGCTAGCTCTCCTGGAGTACAGAATAAATATGACAGAAAAGTAGAATATACTAAGCACATTAAATTCCCTCCCTTCTCTAGATGATTTCTAAAATAAAATTCCCTTTCCCCAAATAACTATTAATAATTTACAGGTGATTTATTGAAAAATACCTTTCTTTTTTTAAAAAGAGATCATAATGCTATAGTTTCTTGATATCTTCATCACTTACTAAGAAACAAAGATATGATAAAAATGCAAGATCACCCAGAGTCATAATTGTCCCAACATTGACTTATATATGGGTAAACAGAGGTCAAATCTCTGAGCCTCTGAAATATTAATCTAGAACAATGATTCTCAGTTTTCCTAATGCTGTGGCCCTTTAATATAATTCCTTGTTGTGATGATACCTATACCATAAAATTATTTTCATTGCTACTTCATAACTCTAATTTTGCTCCTCTGATGATTTATAATACAAATAATTGTGTTTCTAAATAGTCTTAAGTGACCCTTGTAAAAGGGTCATTTGATCCCAGAGAAGGGTTGTAATGTAAATGTTGAGAACTGCTGCTCTAGACAATGTCTATAAGATGTGGACTAGATTCACCCACTAAAATAAAAAAAAAAAAAATCTCATGAGCATAAGAACACTATCTAATTCCAGTTACATATGACTCAATTATATATGAATGTGGTTAGACTCCATAAACATGAAAATAAAGCAAAACAATAAAAGGCCTCACTGACCATGTATTGAATGCTTCTATCATATGCCTAGCATAAGACACATTCAGCAAATGATCCTGTGGATTCCATTGCCCAAATTCCCTTTGCATTTTGCCCCTTTACCTCAGCATTGCTTCGGGTGTAGTATTCCTTCCTATAGACCTTTGATAGGTTATTTGTTCTGATGACCAGACAGTCAATGCTTACAGTAACAGTTTAAAAATCAAAGCCTGAGTCCTATTATGTATTTTACCTCTCCCAACTCCTTAATCGCAAAAGTATGAGAAGCAATTGAATGGGGGAGTGCTATTGTTTCTGTGTTATTAGTGGGCTACAGTGTTCTTTGTCAGGTTATGACTCACTTCCATTGAACGTATCCTCTAGCTTTATGCTAGGTGCTCTAAATAGTCTTAGGAGTTGTTTTCTACCCAATCAGACTTCTATAGCTTAGAAATATTCCAAAGCAGAAACATGCAGAAGGAAAACACTGACCATAAATAGCCTATGTGAGTAAGATAGTTTCCCCCTCTTTTTCTAGGCTTCTTTTGGGATAGATTCCAACCTGTACTAAAAGGTACATGAGTTTTAGACATATACATGTTGTCCACTTGAACGCTTTCTCTTAATATTACTTGGAGCCCCTGAATGTGGAGTAACACTAAAACATGAGCTCCAACATAAAGTCTGGTTAGAGGATTCCTCATTTTCTTTGAAAGAAGTGTTCTTAGATATACCATCAAAACCAAACACTGTTCGTGATCCAAAAGAAAGACACCTTACTCTTGGTCAAATGTGAGTAACCAAGAACTAGGAACACAAATTCAATTGCTCTGGACGATGTACTCTACTCTGGAAGGTTGTATGAACTTCTACATTCTCTCAAAGAAATCCAGGACAAATGGCTAGCAGAGGTATCGGCTAACATAATCAAGAGGAGGCTGGCTGGGTTTCAGCACCAGATGAGAGAAGGAATGTGGACATGACTGCTCCAAGGTATGTTAGAGAAGAAGGGTTTACCATAGATTAAAGGGAGAGTATAGACAGGCATCTGAACAGGACCAGGATGAACATGCTTACCAGCATGAACTAGGCCATGGGAGTCGGGACAGAGAAGGCAAGGGGCAGTCAGACCAAGAGGAGAAACTTAGACCAAATGGCAAGAGAAATCTAGAAGACCAAGAGAGTTTATAGCCAAAATGGTTGAGTTACTTTGGAATCTGAACCTAGGGAAAGGGAAGCTGAAACCAAGTCCCTGGGAAAAAGAGGTTTAGGGTAAGGGTGCAGAGAGAAGTCCTAGGAGGAGCCACAGGTGCTGAGGAAGACAGAGGGTGGGTGTGCAGAGGGGTCTCACACAGAGTTCAGTTTCTACTTAGAGTTGCCCCACAGTTGGTACATCTGAGAATATTGATAGAGAGTGGTTAGATGGCAGGAGTACCACCCAGGTTTCTGTCAATACTAACAAGTTTCTGTACTGACATACAGCTTGCTCCTCAGGAAAAATATTATTATTATTATTATTATTATTATTATTATTATTAATTATTAGGATGTAGTGAGTTCATGAAGTTTAACTATCTGGTGTAGTACCTGGGTAATAGAAGCATTCAGTAGGTTTGCTTCCATATAGCAGTCTTTGAAAATGGTAGTCTCTTCCTTTCACAGATGCTGGGTGCCTCTTTTAATGGTTTTTATGGAACACACTAAACTGAAATAGCTAAAAGGTAAATCCTTTTTCAAGTTTCTTTCTGTTCCCTCCCCTCCTCTGCCACCAAGCCAATTCCTTTTTAGTCTTGACACTGTGTGTGTGTGCTTGTGTGTGTGTGTGTGTGTGTGTGTGTGTGTGTGTGTGTCAAGGAACCACTAAGTTTGTATAGGAAAAGAAGAGTTAAAGTGCTTTTTTGGGTAACAGAGCATCAGAGCATACATGCCAGGGGGAGTCAAGCTGCCACTGAGATCTCAGCCTAGGTAGCACATACCTACATAATCAGGCTAGATGAAAGTTGAGAGCTTCCTTCCTGATGCCATAGGGGGAAGGAGCTTGGGGCTGTGGGGAAACCCTATTCAATCACAGCTGGAGCAAGGCGACTCAGGGAAGACCAAGCACTATTAACACTAATTGTGATTGAGAGCCATGGAAATATTCAATGAGGAGTTCCTGAAATGACCTGCTCCGGATGCTTGAAAGGATAGCCAGTCTGCAAAAAGTCCATATGAGCTTGCTTTTCTCTATCAAGAGTGTAGATTACTTATGGTTTAATCTATTAAAGAGGAGGTCAATAATCAAAGTTAGTAATCTTCCCTATGATCAGTGAAGTTCTGCAAGTTAATATCTACCTCTGAGAAGCCTTGCTGAGTAGCTTATCTTCCTAGATAACTGCTCTAGGGAAGTATCAACGCTCTGTGCTCATTTGCTAGTCTTTATGTGTCATCTAAATATGCATTCATTTAAAATTCTTCCACTCCTTAGAGAAAGCAAAAATAAAACCCCATAGGCCTGTTTAAAGGAGAAAACGGCAAGAGATCAAAAGTGAGTGAAAGTGAGAAATATAACAATACATAAAGAAGATATATATTTTATATGTGTGTGTTACACACACAAAATACAAATGAAAAAGAGTTTTCACATCTTTTATTTAATAATAAGGTAAATTTATGTATCAATTAGGTTAAAATGTAAAAATAATTTTGATGATGGTTTTTCTCAAAAATGTTTTCTCTTATTCCTTCTGCCAAAAAGCTCTGATGCTCATCTGTTTTGTCTGTTTGTTTCAGGCTTGGGAGATTTGAGGGCTGCTATAGGTAAAATATGGCCACAATAGAAGGCATACAGATACAGTTTTGTGGTGAGGACCTTGGACAATGAGCACACAAGTTGGCACTCAGGGTGTGACTCCATAAAGAAGCACAGGATATAGGATGCTATCCAGAAGTGGAGAGAGGCTAGCAATTCCTTTGGATTTGTATATTTAGGTGTGTCTCAGAATGTGACTCTCAGTCACAGTGCTCTGAGGGGCAGCTTGCAAGTCAACTTATGGTGAAGACATGTGAGGTTAGATTTCACAAAGTGTAAAAGGAAGTCAGGCTCCAAATGGTGAACAAATTGTAAAGAAGTTGTGCTAGAAAGAACTGGAAATTCCTTGTTGATAGACTGCACTTCTCATCTTGCTCTGGGGCCAGGCAAGGCAACTTCAGAAGAGGGGCTATGGGAAGAAACATAATACTGAGGCAATCATTTTGACTCATATAGATGTAAAAGCCATCTTTTTCCTGTGGATATTCAGTCATCTGGTCTATGCATCTGTTAGCATGGTATGAGACATGCAGGTCAGCCATTTATGTGAGTGATTTTGGTCCTTCTTGCCATGTGTCTCCCAATAAACATAGTTCCATTTAGCCTAGTTAAGTCAGACTCCCTTTCTCTGTTCTTCTGCCATCATGCAGAAATGTAATAGTAACAATGTGCAAAACTTTGATTTTGACATTGCTAAACTTTTAAGACAAGAGGCCTCGGCCTCTGGTTAGGAAATAAACAAAGGTCTAATACATAGATGCAGTTTTAAGCTCATTTGCATAATATATCTCTACCACTATTATATCTATTTCTATTGCCATGGTTGCTGGAGAAATTGCCTGGAATATGACTGAAATGCGTGTGCCAATGTACATTCTGCCTCTATACACCCATACAGCCATTGGAGACAAGATAAGAAATGTGCTAACTTCATAGCACAGACTCTGTGTCTCCTTTCAGTCCATTCTTCCTCCTTGTGATCATTGCTAATTTATGTGAAGTCAAAATGGAAATGAAAAAGTGTTTTGAGAAAATGATGCTCATATATGAATTCACTGACTCCATCATTCTCTGAAATGAAATCAGTCACTCCTAAATGCAATATGGTTTCTTCATTTCAGTTTGATAATGTCCTACTTCACTTTGCTTTTTCTCTGATAAACACTATGATGAGATGCAACTTAGAGGAGAAAATGGTTTATTTCATCTTATAGGTTAGAGTCCATCATCGAGAAAAATAAAGCAGGAACTCGAGGCAGAAATCTTGTGAGGATACTGGTAACTGACTTCCTTCAAGACCCATGTTCATGTATTTTTCTTATACAACCAAGACCCACTTGCCTAGAGATGATACTACCCTCAATATACTGGTCCTTTCTAATTCGCATAGCAATCAACAAAACATTCCACACATATGTCCACAGGCTAATAATCTAAGAAGGCAATTTCTCATTTGAGTTGTTCTCTGTCACAAAATTGTTGACAAGTAACTCTGAGAGTTTGTTTATGATATAAATATGAATGTATCCAAAGAATTACATTACAAAGCAAAGTAGTAATGGATTAAAGAGCCTCAGATTTCAGGTGGTTTGATAACAAATATGAAGGATGAGAAATGGACAACAGTGGCTAGAAATAGATCTAGATATATGAAGTAAAGTGTGGTGTTCACAGCGCTTCATTTATTTCATCAGATACAGAAAAGCTCTCAATAGATGGGATGTCTCAATGGTTCTTCCAGGGTGGATAGGAGAGTTGTAGGTAATATAGATGAAAATAAGAGATCCTTGGTAGGAAAACTGCACCAGTGAAGATGAACAGATAGAAAGTGTCTTCTGAGTAGGAAAGGCAATGTTGACCCCTAAGACATAGAATACTCTTAGAAGAAATAAGATGGGAAACTACTCAATAGGCACCATCCACTGGGTGATGAATTGTGATTTCTTTTTCTCACTCAAGGAAGAAACTGCTGTGAGTTGCTTCCTAGAGCTGTAGCCCAATTTTGTTCTAATTAACAATATAAAACCACTAATCATTTTTGCTAAACTAATATATCTTAATAATAAGTGTCCAAAGCTTACTAATGCTCTCTAGATAATAAGTGAAGCCCCTATGTTTGTGAAAACACACTGTCTTAATAATATGCATTGTGTATATTACATAAAGTTATTCAAGAACATGTTGAATCCTCTGTTTAGAGTTGTGTTTAGCTCAAGCTTTTGATAGAATACAATTGCCTTAACTTCATTCTGTGCTATAGTTCTGGGGTTTAAACAAGAAGCATTTGGACAGCATGAACCATATAATTACCAAACAGAGGGATTTCCAAGGGAAATATACTTTGCACAGGTAAGCATGATGGAGACACAAAGATATTAAGTAAAGATTTTTCTCAAAGACCTCATAGTTTATTATGGCATCACATAATCATTCATTCAGCAATTATATTCTCATCCGATATATTTCTCATTCCTTGGAACATAATGTTATAAACAAGGACTAAGATGTCAAAAACTGCTTCGGTCAAGATGATGAAAACCATGAGAGTTGGAGAAGACACCAAAGCATATAGTGATGAATGATCATAGGGCATGCATCCAAAGTGATCCAAGGGCCACCCTCAACTCTGAGGGAGATTATCCTAAGCTTATTAAAGACTCAAAGCACACTAGAGAAAGAAAAGAAAGAGAAGGAAATTGGGAGGCATGCTAACAAAAATAGCAGAAATAAGCAATCATTGCTCATTGATGTCTTTCAACATCAATGGACTTCAATTCACCAATAAAATGACACAACCTAATAGAGTAGATACATAAATAGGATACATGATTCTGCTGCATACAAGAAACACACTTTAGGAACAAATATAGACACTACTTCATTTTAAAGGGCTGGGGAAAGGTTTTCCAAGCAGATGGTTCCAAGAAACAAGCTGGTAACCATTCTAATATCTAATGAAAATAGACTTTGAACTCAAAATAATCAAAGAAGATGGGGAGGGACACTCATTAAAGGAAAAATCCACCAAGATGAAGTCTCAATTATGAGCCTCTATACCTCAAATGCAAAAGTACCCATATCTGTAAAAGAAAATTTAAAATAATCAAAATAAAAACTATACATTGATTAACACTATACTATTTTTTCATTTTTTCCTCATTAGATTGGTCAATTGCTGTTGACTCAATGAATTCTTCCAGGAGCAAATAATAAATTTAAAAATTAAACAGTGAATATGTATTTAATTTTGTTAATGTTGGAGAAACATTTATTTGTTAGTTTGTGTACACGTAGTAGACTGATGAATCTAATAACCCCATAGAGTTCAGAAACTATGATATTCCAGTCACCTGACACTTTAGTAACTGATGCTGAGAGTTTGTAATGAAAATTGTGTTCTTGGCATGAATTAGCAGTATGATGAAATGATTCAAGCAATGTTATGATCTGCTATTTTTTCCCAGCATCATTATCCTCATGAAGACATGTTTGTACTACATTTCATTTCTTATTTCAGAAAGAGTCCTGGAAACACATTTTTATCCTGATAAAGAGCAAATAACACTTCTAAATTCAATTATCTTTCTGTTTTTTGTTGTGTAATTAAATAACTAATTCTGCTGGTGTGTGTGTGTGTGTGTGTATTTAGAGGATGTGTATGTGTAGGCATATTGCCATGGGGTGCATATAAATTTCAAGGACAAATTTGGGAAATCAGTTCTTTTTTTCCATGTTTATGAAGTTTAGATCTCCAACTCAGATCCTAAGGCTTACAAGTACCTTTATCTACTAAGCTACTCACTAGCCCTTCTTTTAATCAAAGGGAAAACATTTCAAAGTGATCATTTCTAATTTTAAATCATTCAAACATTGTACTTACAGTCAACTCATCTATTAAGTACCTAAAGGTATTCACCTACATGAACTTATTTGAGGCTAGAAACATTAAATAGATGTGTATATATAAAGAGGTGTTATTTAGATTGTGTTTATAAATCAAATTATACTAGTTTTATATCTCATTATTATTGTGGGTACATCATCCCACTTAGAGACTTGGGATCTCAGAAAGTTCCTTGACTTTACTAAGGCACTTTACAGATGGCATGTAGGCAGTTCAGAGCTATTTCAGAAAGTCTGATTTTCCTCACAATTTATCCATTAAGCTCCTTCAGCATATTTTGGAGATTGTTTGATGTATCAACATGACAAACCAAGTAGTTCCTAACATATAGGACTGAGGAGTTGGTGTCCAAGATCTGTTCATTATCTTCAGATATTGCCTTGTCACTTGTGTGTTGATAGTAGGGAACATAGAGGAATATTATGTAAGTATCCTATCTCTCCACAATCTTTGTATTTTGCCACCATGGTTGAGATATTCTCATCTTTTTTGGCAGTATTTGACAAGGTTATCACTCAGTATGACTCCACACACAAATTTTAGTTATCTTAAAACAGCATAGTATTATTTAATATAGTTGTACAGAATTCTGTTTACAGGTGTTTGCATTAATCCAGTATTTTACAATTGCAAACCAAACAGCAATAACTATTATTTTTTATAAGCATGGCTTAGCCTTCTGTCAGTGTGTCTCCAGGACAGAAACACAGTCAGAAAGTACATAGTATCTTTTACCTTCCTAATCACTTCTTATGTACTGTTCTAAAACGTGGCTTCCATTTTATAAGAACAAACCCTGTGATATTTTTCTCTTCCTCTCTCTGACCCTGGTTACTATAATATTTTTAATATTTTTAGTATATGAAAGTTACAAAGACATTTTTATTTTATCAATAGTAAAATGGAATGTTTCTACATCTTTATAATTTATATCACTTTTGAATTTTTCCTAAATTTACTCACTTGCATGTGTATACGGCATATGGAGAGGGACTGGGGCCAGTTCCATGGCCTCAGACAAGTTCAGAGTTGCTCTACACTCACTCCTCCTTTATTGGAGGTACGTGTTTTATATTGTCTTTTGTCCTTTGTATTTTAGGTGATTAAAAGACAGCTTTCCCATTGTATAGAAGGATACACTGGCCTGTAAAGAGATTAGGTCATTTTCCAAGGGTCAGATAATATAATTTCCCTACAGACTCTGCCAGTGTGAAGCTATGCTGCTAATAACCACCACCAGCTATGTTCTTAAACACCATTTTACTTTCACAGTATCCTTTAGAGTATTTATTGACTTTGCATAAAATCTATTTCCTGTAAGCTTTGTTTAAGAAGAAATAATGTTAAAAGCATAGAGGCTTCTAGGTATAGAAATATGCACTTCATTTTCTTTATGAACATTATGTTTATTTCTATAGGAAAATGAATCATACAAAGTAATTTTTCCATAAAATGAACTGTTTTGTTAATGATCAAAACTCAACAAACAATTCTTGAACTACAGAGTCGTATATGTTTTTCTCCTTTGACTGATGACATGGTTGCCATAGAAATGAGACTCATCCTTGAGTATGCTCTGTATATTGAAAAGATAGTCTTTATTTTTTCCTAGATATTCTTCAGATATGTATTAAAGAGAGAAATTGGTACATATTATCCATAGAAAACTGGAAATAAATTAACTTGAAGGAGAGACACATAATATTTAAAGATTTCCTGTGTTCATATCAACTAAACTGATCAAGGAGTCAAAGAGTTTGGTTGCCCCTCAAAACTCTCAGAGACATTTCTTGATTGATAAGATTGATAAATATCTTCCCCTTCAGAGTGGATTTCCTTTCATCTTACGGTTCTATGAAGCAGTAGCTAATTTAAAGTTTAATATCTTCCTTTTGTTCCCACGCACAGCAGATGGTGTGGACAAAACCACCTCCTACTACCTAATTCCTTTGTGACATTAATTATTCATCAGAAAGGAAGTTGGAAAATAGTATCTTTCAAATTTCTGGCTCACTTAATTGAATAGATTAAAGAAAATATCCCGTGGTTAGAAAAATATATTAAAACACAAGAAATCATTAAAAAGTAAAACCCAGTGGCCACCCATTGAGGACACATCTAACAGATGGATGGATTGGAACAAAAATGTAATGAATACAAAACAAATGAGGACACTCTTTGTTTTGCCATAGGGCAAGATGTTTCCACAGACGCTTACCCTTGGCTCTAGGTGGAGAGCCCAAGGAAGAAATTAAGGAATTGCTCTTCTTTCTTTCTCTCTTTCCTTCATTTTTTTCTTTCTTTTTCTCCCTCTACATGTTTTAACTCCTTCATTTATCTAATTTTATTTGCTGGTCTTGGAGAATAATTGTGCTAAATTCTTTTCCACTTTCAATTTCAGTGGTGTGTGTGTGTGTGTGTGTGTGTGTGTGTGTGTGTGTGTGTGAGAGAGAGAGAGAGAGAGAGAGAGAGAGAGAGAGAGAGAGAGAGAGAGAGAGAGAGAGAGACAGGCAATATGATCTTTATTGTTGTCCACTTTGATTTCAGATACAGTTGAAATGTCCAGAAAAGATTTTCAGCTTCACATTTAACAAAAATGTGTAATTAAGTATTGGAAAAAAAATCACTTAAACTTTTCAAGTTTTCAAGTCAAACCTGCCTAAGAATTTCATCCTACTTCGTAAGAGGTAAACAAATTAAAGTTGTTTTGTCTAGTACGAAGTTCCTTATAGCACTCCACATTCTCCTGATTCTTTTTTGTGGAAACTATATTTTGTTAAACTTAAAATAATTGTAAAAATAAACAACATTCTTTTTCTTTTTTTTTTCTCCGAGACAGGGCTTCTCTGTGTAGCCCTGGCTGTCCTGGAACTCACTCTGTAGACCAGACTGGCCTCGAACTCAGAAATCGGCTTGCCTCTGCCTCCCAAGTGCTGGGATTAAAGGTGTGCACCACCATTGCCCAGCTTCTTTTTCCTTCTTTGGAAACCCACTGTGCTTTATTAAAAAGGGGAACGAGAGCCATAAGGTTAAGACAGTCGGTACCTCCAGCTTTCATGGCTGTTGAGCTCACCCCGCACGTCCGCTACCTTCTTCTTCTTCTTCTTTTTTTTTTTAATAATAAAATAAAACACACACACACACAAAACACCCTGTAGGGTCCATTATATGTCGGCCTACTATACCTGCCTGAATATGAAGTCTATTCTGGAAAGGTTAATAATAGGCCTGCAAGATCACAAGTGTTGGACCTGAGAGAGGATTGAAGCAGGACCATCAGGAATGAAGAGACCTTAGGCAGAGTTGAGCATGATAAGAAGACACTTTCAGGAGGTAGCTTCATTGAGACAGCTCATTTTAAAGGAAGAAACAAACTCACCTTTGGGGTGAGTGTATGTGATTGGCCAGGACTAGGGCACTAGGAATGCCCTCTTGTGTATAGAGTAATTCCAGGTCCTGTTGGTTATGACCTTATAAGTAAAGGTACAGGACATTTAACCTGCTAAAGGGCAAAGTTTGGGCTACAATCCTACTAATGGTTTTAGGAAAAGGTTTCCAGGATATGGACCCACATGGACCCTACTCTTATTTCAGGCCTGCTTCTACCATCCCATGGCTCCCTTGTTCTACCTTACTTAATTGGAGAAAATTGATTTCCCCTTTCCCAGCAAGTACAAATGGCAGTTTAGTTGTTATCCTTCAACTTAGTGACTAAGTTTCATTCATTCATTCATCCATCCATCATCCATTTATTAATTTTTAAAAAAAAATAAAAACAAAGTAAAATATAATTAATTTAAAAAAAAAACTATCATGTTGTAGTTGGACAAGTCAAACCAACAGAAGAAAAAAAGCCTGACAAAAAGCACAGAATCAGAGATTCACTTGTTCTCACATCTAGGAATTCTACTTAAACACTTTACTGAGAGCCATAATATATACGCTTGCTGGACTCGTACAGACCCACGAAAATTCTGGGCATTCAGTTCCCTGAGCTCCGAGAGGAGGGATTTAATGGAGTCACCCCATCTAAAGCTGAGTGTTCTAAGGTCTCTCACGCTCTGTATAATGTCTGGCTGTGGATTTATGTATTTGTTCCCATTTGCTGCAGGAGGAGGATTCTTTAGTAATGACTGAACAAGGTACTAATCTAAGAGTATATCAGAAACATCACTAGGAATTGTTTTACCACTGCACTTTTTTTTTTCATTTATTTAGATCAATATTATTTGATCCCTGGGCTATCTAGCTTCAGGTTCTTGGTAACTAAAGAGCTGTTGAGTATGGATTTCATCTCATGGAACTGGCTTTCAGTCAAATCAGTTATTGGTGGCTTACTCACACAAGCTTTGGGTCACTCTTGCCCTAACATGTCTTATAGATAGATGGTACACCATTGTAGATAAGTCTATGACTGGCTTAGCATTTCTGTTTCCTCTTTAGAGTAATGAAGAGTACATTCTTGTACCCAAGATGCTAGAATTTAGGGTTGAAGGCTCCATGTAGGTACAAGAGTGACATCTCTGCATTCAGTGAGCTGTGTAGGTGCTATCCTCAGCAACAAGGACCTTGCTGTCAGTTTGTGGAGAATAACCTATGGTCTTGGCAATAGCTTCAGTTGTTTGGAGTTTCCTGTGGGACCCCTTTGGCCAACAACTCTATAAGATACCACCCAATCCTATTACTAGAATCCTCATTTAGTGACAAGAGTTGGCTAGTTGGAACTGGGTCTCCATATTATTTAGTGATTTCACTTAGAATGCCTTCATAAAGCATATATTTTAGGAAGTTTCTATTTAATTAGATTTTCATATTACCCCCCCCCCCAAATGCCCTTTAAAGTTAACTGTCTCTCCCCATATCCTCTGCCTCAACTACCTCTCCTCCTGCTCAACATTAGATCTTCCTATACAGGCCCTTCCATCTGTATCTATTTTATTTTTCCCTTTCAAAGTGAGATCTATATGTTCCCTATAATCCCACATATAAGCAATACATGCCATATTCACCTTTCTGAGTCAGAGATTCCTCAGTCAAGATGATTTTTTTTTCTACTTTCATCCATTTGCCTGCAAATTTTATGCTGTCATTATTTTAATAGCTAATTAATATTCCACTGTGTAAATGTATCACATATTATTTATTCATTCTCAACCTTCCAAATTCTGCGACCCTTTAATGCAGTTCCTCATGGTGACCCCAAACATAAAATTATTTTTGTTGCTACTTTGAAACTGTAGTTTTGCTAGTGTTATGAAGAATAATGTAAATATCTGTGTTTCCTGATGATCTTATGTGGCCTCTGTGCCCTAAAGTATCAGGAGCCACAAATTGAGAATATCTGCTCTAGGTGCTTTGAATCTACAACTTTCCTCTGGGCTATTTAACTTGTATTCTATAGGAACTGTAATTTTCTAAATGCTTAATGAAGTAAATAATAATTCATATTTTTAAATTTTACTTATTATGGCAATATGTGTTTGTGACTTAATTGGAAGATCCTACATTTACACTAATATAATTAGGTGGTAAATTTTACATCTACTGCTTAGCTGATAGGTTTTTTTTTTGTGTGCTATTCTAATACCATTTACTTCTTTACTGACTCATTTGATGTTTTGTTCTATATGTGTAATAATCATGTTTAATTTTCACTTATGGATCACTGATATTCTTCACATTTGTTTGTTAATAGCTGATTTGGCTTTCAGAGTCTACCTTCAGATAAAATGCACGTGTGGATTTCAGGGAACCTTCACTGTGTTATTTCTATTTTTATGCTGGTTTTTTTTTGTACTATTGTGTTTTTACTTTTTAACTGTTGCCAATCACATGTATTTAGCATATTCAGCAGCCTTCATTTCTCTCTATAGATACTAATTGCTGCACAGCTTAAATGTCTAGCCCTCTAATGTCCCTCTTATCACTCCTTAGATGGTAGTCTCTGCCAAGCAGTGGGGTTTCTTGGTTTATGTGCTACAATTTTAAGTAATCATCATGATTACTTAAAAGCTGAAAAACATTGGTACACTACAGGCAATTATAGTCACACGCATATAGGTGTATGTGTATAAGATTATATAAAAATTTAAATATAGGTATACATATTTAAGGTGATGTTTCATTTTCTACTATTTTGCACATTTTTATGACCAGACATCACTGTTTAATCTTAGTTTATTCTTCTCTGTTTAATGTACCAGACTGTATTCATTGTATCAATAAGAACATGTGATATTCACTTCTTATTTTCTGCAGTTTCTTTACTGTGTTCATTGGCACTTCTAAATGTTTTTTTTCTGCCTCATTTCCATTCCTGTTGTTTATTACACATATTGTTTGTATCATAGCAATAACTGTAGATAGACTCACAAGACTTGATCCCTCCTTTTGCTTCTTACATTTTGAATAGTTTATGTAGGTATGTCTTTAGGCTAACTGGATCATTTCACTACATGGACTTGCTCTTCATCACTCCAGTATGTGCTTCATTTTCTATATTTTCTTTTTCTTCCTATAATTTCTCCTTGAATATCATTAATGCCCAGTACTTCCTCTTCACCATGACCAGATTTCCATTTCACCTGGCGATCACAGACAGCATGACATAGCAGACATCACAATGTTCAGATCGTCTCACACCATCATTTAGTTCAGTTATTTGCCATAGTTTTTTGTATCTGATTTCTTGTAATGCCTGGTGATTCTAATTGGGTGCTGGAATTATAATTTAATTATAATTTCCATATTGTTCTTCCCATGGTATTTCTCATTTCCTTGAAAAAGCATTTATTTTGATTTAAGGGACAGTTGAGCTTTTTTAATTATTCTGAGTGTTTCAAGATTTTCAGATTAGGTTAAAGAGAGGAGTTATTTTAGACTAAGACATTAAGCACTAGGTAATACATTTCTGAGGATTCTACATAAACGCTTGTAGATTTATCTGTTCTATCTAATACAACTGTGTACTCTTCCCAACTTCTGTTGTGAGCACTAGTTTTGTTGTTATTGTTTGTCTACTCTTCATAAGCAGCTTTTCCTTCTAGTTTAGATGACTATATTTTATCTGTCAAATAAATGAGGAGGCTCCCCTATAGCTCTGTGGAGCGCGCTGCTCTTTCTCTCTCTCTCTCTCTCTCTCTCTCTCTCTCTCTCTCTCTCTCTCTCTCTCTCTCTCTCTCTCTCTCCCTCTCTCTCTCTCCCTCTTTCCCCCCCTCTCTCTCTCTCTCTCTCTCTCTCTCTGTGTGTGTGTGTGTGTGTCTGTAGGTGTGTGTGGGTGTGTGGGTGAGTATGTTTCCTTGTTCTTTTAAATTCTAGTTGACCTGGCCTCCCTCAATTTTGATCTGTTTCTTATAGTCAGAAAAGCCACCCAGTTTTGTTTGTCTTCCTTCTCTGTCTTGTAATCTGAAAACTGCCTGCAGGCAGTATGTTCGAGCAAACAGCAGGCTCATTTGTTTGTTTCTCTTCTCTATGATTGCAATCCTAGGCTGCCTCCTTTCTGAGTCCGAATTATTTGCCTTATATTTCTCCAGTTATCCACGTATTTTCAGCAGTACAACGTATCCCTGTCTTATAGTTTATTCTGCCTCCACAGGCTTGTTTCTGACAGTTATTCAATTAGTTTGGGTAGAATAACTACTAAAAATAATGTATGCATTTCAGCAGCTTCTATAATAAAAAAATAGATTTCTTGTTCACAGTACAATGTAAAGTAGGGATATTGGTTTGTGGGTTCTTCAGGTAAGCTGGGCCAAAGCACTCAGTACCCAGGTTTCCTTATCTTTCTGTGCCAGCATGCCCTAAGCCTTCCACATTTTCTTGCAATGATGATGAAAACAGAAACTGGTAATGTTCATGGGCCATGCTTATTAGTGCCTGGTTCACCACTGCCAGCACTCCTTTAACCTGACTTTGGTCATCTTCCCTGACCGAATTTCAAGAGAAGCCAGGAAATGAAGCTTAACTGTATGTCTAGAGATTTTCTGTCCAAGAGACATAAAAATGGAGCCATGCATGCAATTGTAAAATTTCTGGTAGCCACATTATGCTATAAAGTAAAACATAAAACATACAATTACTTTAATAATGGCTTTTATTGGGCCAGTATATCCAAAATTTTTAACCATTTCATTGGGCATTTAATAAAAATTATAATTTTAAAATTATATCTTTAAATTTTAATGTATTTCATATTTGTTTTTATAACAAATCTTTAAAATCTAGTTTTTATTTTATAGATGTTAATCAGATTTATTTCAGCTGGTAAATTGTAAGTTTAAATATATATATATATATATATGTATATATATACATATATATATATATATATATGTATATATATACATATATAGGGAGAGAAAGAGGCCTTCAATATGCTTTAATACAGTGATTCATAACAAAATGTGATTTTTTAACTTTTATTATCTTAAATTAATTGGACAAATAATGGCTCTACTGTAATATTTTCATTCATGTACATAATGAACTTTGGTTATATTCACCAATAATACTGAATTGCAACAATGATGGGAAGCCATACATGTCTCATTGGCCAAAATCAGGATACAGACTGTATTTGAATAATACAGTGGCTAAGAATAAATTTTTACCTTCACGAGTATCTGAAAATAAATCAAAATAACATTTTATGAGACATGACCATTATATAAAACCAGAATTTAATTGTTCACTAAAATGTTCTATTGGCCCACACCTAGAGTTACTTATTTGTTCATGAACTCTGTCTAGTTCCGTGCTAAATGAGAAGGTGTAAGATAAGATACAGCCCTCAAACACCAAACTATCTACCTATTCTTTATGTAAAATTGTCACCAAGAAACATAAATAAAAAAAATGATTGGAGATAGGTGAATAAATATCTCTTGTTTTAATCAAAAACTGTACTAGGAATCCCTAGGGAATATAAATTAGAGCTAATTCTCCAGGAATTATCACAGCAATAAACTGAAATAATTCTCACAGCATTCCCCATCAACTGGACATTAACATATATAACTAGGATATACATTAAGGAAATTAGTTCTCTCATCCATTGGAAACAGGTTAAAAATAAATTGCAGTAAACACTAAATACTGAAGAGCTCAAAGGTGGATTATATGCCATAGCAAAGTCATAAACATGGAACCAGTGACAGATGAGAAGTCCCTCAATCCTGGCAGCTATGGTGACATTGCTGCACCCTGGAGGATTATCCGCAAAAACAAAGCAAGCAAAACCTATGCTTCTCCCCCTCTTCCTCTCTGCCAACCACCTGGCACTCGCCAGTGTTGCTAGTGAACTTCTGGGTTTGGAGTGTTGCTGAGACTACAGTTGAAAGAATAAGACCCTTGCTGAAGGGTCCACATGCGCCCTTCACTCAGTACAGCCACTGCTCCAGAACCTCATAGCCTCTCAAAAATGCCTTGCAACCCTCTCTTAAAGTACCCGTGTTGCAAAAGAGGAAGGAAGAAGAAGTTGAAAGACAAACCAGAGTTCTTTCCATGCTGTTGGAAGGTGCAAAGTGCAAAGTGAAAACGTCTAGAATTTAGAAGCGGCCTTGGGAATCTCAAGACTATTTTCACCCTGTCTGTCTTCTAGGTGTTAAATGCTGAGCTTGGAAACTGAAAACACATTTTCCCAGCTTCCCTGCTAGTTGAATTGGGGATAGGGCAATGCTTCTAAGTTATGTTTTGAGAAACTTAGAACACGAAGAGAAAAGAATCCGCACAGCCATTCCCATCAGCCAAAGTCGGCAGAAGTGTGGGTGGGGGCGGAGGGGAAGTTCTTACCAGGTTCTGAGTAAACTTTTTGCAATCACCTGCCTTGCTGCTGACAGCTACAGACATTATTGGCAATGTCTACACTCAATTACTTTACCTCCTCATTTCCTGGAAGTTAATAGGTTCTTACAAACCCTTTGCTCCCAGAACACTTTCAATTGTTTTTTAAGTGACTATCCCTGTTTTAAATTTCTTCCTGTTAAAAAAAAAAAAAAAAAAAAAAAGAACTTAGACTGGTTTCTTTTTTCCTGTCTGAGACTGGCCCAGTCCATCTCACCAGCATCAATTTTTTGGATGACTCAGAATGTGCAGGGAATACATGTATATGCATGATCCTCACTTATTTACTCTTGGTTTTAGTAATTAGATATAGGGAATTAAAATATTTCAAGATCCACTCTAAGCTGTGCATGGTCTGTTTTCAAGGCGCACAACATCATAGGTGGATATATGAGTCTGAATAACAGAGATGAACATTGAATAAATCAAACCCTATTAGAGAATATAGTATTGTGAGCATCTGAAAATTAATAGGATTTGATGTTTTGTGATCATCTTATGTAGTCTGGGAAACTAACTTGTTGACTAGAACATTGCTCATTCTTTATTGATACTTTTAATTTTTTTTAATTAAATTAATTTATTTTTTACACTCCATATTCCATTCCCCAACCCCCCATTCATGCCCCAAGTGCTCCACATCCCACACCTCCTCCCCACCCCCACCCGTTTCCACATAGATGCCCCCACCTACCACCCCACCTGACCTCTAAACTCCCTGGGGCCTCCAGTCTCTTGAGGGTTAGGTGCATCATCTCTGAATGAACACAGACCCGGAAGTCCCCTACTGTATGTGTGTTAGGGGCCTCATGTCAGCTGTTGAATGATTGCCTGAACTTGAATTACATGGAATTCATTCAAGTCACTGGGTAGATTTATATTTAAATATTTGATATTTATGTGAACCTATACCTATGTTTGAATGTGTGTATGTTTACATGTGTTGGGGAAGGATAGAGAAAAAGCGGGAAGAGATGGAGAGTCAAAGACAGGAGAACCTTACCCTGTCACCACTATTTGAAAAAGATCCTAAACTTCACATTTTGGACACAAGTCTGCAATGTATCTGTGATTAGAGTTTGAAGCTAACAGGAGATGACTTGGACATGAGAATCTGCCCACATTAATCAGTCAATGTCATGCTCCCAGGGCTGTTCTTAGCCATGACAAAACTGGGCTCATACAAAACAGAGCTTGTCCCAGGTCTTCTTGTCTCATTGTCCACCGTGGCAGACAGGAGGATGGCAGTCACCTAATGTTGTCAACTTACTGGATTCCTCAGTATCTAGAAATATTATAAAAAAAAACCCAAAAAATTAGTTATCTTTATGAATTACTTAGCCTCTGGTATTCTGAGCCGCAGAAAATGGACCAAGACACAAAGATTTTGTAATTATCATCTAGTTTCCAGAGACAAACAATATTGACATTTCATAATTCATGGTGCAAGGTCTCTTTATGAGTGAAATAAGTGAAAAAGTGAGCTTACAGTTCATTATAACAATGGCTTTGGCATAATTTTGCCATCAACTATGTAAATCCTGAAAACTTATTTGAGTAATAAAATGACATTCAGTAGGCAGCAGCAGAAAGGCTGTGTCCTACCTTACACTATATAGTTCTGTATGAAAGGAACACAGTGTCAAACTTCAGCAACATATCTATGAGAAATAGTAAGTGTGAGATATAAATGTTATACCTACATGGCACAAGTTAATGTACTACTACTGAGTCATTCTAATCACAGCCTCAGTCCTAGTAAGCAATGCTTTCTATTCTAATGCTTATAATTCAGTATTCAGATTGCATTGTTCTTCCAATTGAACAAGATGCTATTTTACCTATGCACCTAGGAAATGTGTGTCATGTTCAATTCTAACTGATGACAAGGATACCCCATGATGAAAATTTCATATATTGGTGAAGGAAGGTAAATTGCCCCCCAAAATTCTGCTTGAAAAATTATGTATGTTAGGGAACTTAAAGTATATTCTTATTCTGACAAATTAATTTCATTTTGAGAAACTTTGATATCTTTATTTTTCTCTATAATGGAAAGCTTTCTAATGTCACATATAATTAGAAAAGTCTTGTAGTAAATCAATATGGAAATAATTACATGTATTCGGGACTTTATTTTGTGGAAAATCTATTACAAGAACCAATCCTACAATTGTCAATGTTAAATTCTAACACCAGGCCACCTCTGTGCATTTAACGTATCACCTTATGAGTAAAGATATGCCATAAGTATTGTATTAGTCAGTTTTCTATCACCATGATAAAACACCACAACAAAAAGTAAGTAGGGAAGAAAAGGATTTATTTCATCATATACTTTCAGGGCACAGTCTATTACTAAGTGAAGCCTGGCCAGTAAGTTCCAGACACAGAAACTAAAGAAGTCAAGGAGGAGTAAGTTTCATGTGTTGATTTGGCTGCTTTCTTTCACAAATCAAGACTACCTCATTAGGTTGGTCCCACTCACAGTACCTCCCACATCAACCAATGAATCAATTAAGAAAATGTCCATCAAACTAACCGAGAAGCAATCTGGATGGAAGTATTTTCTCAACTGAGTTTCCTCTTCCCAGATAACTCTAGGTTGTATCAATTTGACAAAACAAAAAAGAAACAAAAACTATAGACAGCACAAGTTTGTTGAATAAGAATGAAACACAATATGGGATGATATTCAGTACCCTTTCACTCAGTAAAGGATAGAGAGGGAAGATATTGAATATGAGAAATGGTACTACTTGGCTCAGCTCTTTATAAAATGCAAGCTCTCAATAGTTCCTAATAAATGTTTATTTCTCATCAACACTACCTAGCATGATAGTGGCTTGTCGTAGCTTAAAATATCACCAAAGCATGAGGAATCTTCTGGTCTTAGTTGAGGGTGGTAGGGGAGTGTCTTAAACTTAACATTTGGCTTCATTATGTAAATCACGTTTATGTGTCCTCAAGAAGAAAACTTTCTTTCTGGTATTTCCTCCCATCTGAAACAAGAACACAAAAAGACAACATGATTCTAAGCATGCACTTCAAAGGGCCTTCAAAAATGTCAAAAATACTCCGACTTGGCTGTTGTGCCACGTGCCTTTAATCACAGGACTGCAGAGGCAGGTAGATCTTTGTGTTTGAGGGCAGCCTGGGCTACAGAGGGAGTTCCAGGACAGCGAAGTCTACACAGAGAAAATCCTACACGAAGAATAAAAAATAAGATAGATTATGGTGATTCTACCACCTTCTACTAGAAGATCACATCCAAACAAAGTCTAGTTTGGAAAGTCACTCTTCCTCATAGTGAGTATTTACATAGAAAAGAAAAGAACATGTAATTTTCAGAAAATATGAAAAGATCAACAAAAATGAGGTGTGGGGAGTAAATTTATACTGTTATTCTGCTTAAATGATTCATACTTTACCATAGTTTTCAAATTAACTATACTTTTGTACATCAAACTCCTTTTTAAGTTGTAGTTTCAAATATATACTATCCCGAATAATTTTTTAGAAATTGTTGATCAAATTCGGTTTCAGCTTCTCTTTTGGCAGAGTTTCTATGTTAGAAACTGTTGACATTCCTCCTATTTAAGAATATAATTTGTTAGTACAGAGATATTAACTTAAACTATCTTAGTATTTTAAGAAAAAAATCAGTTGTGGCAAAGATTCTCAATGTAATATGGACAATTGTGTAGTTAACCGCCATTCATTTGTATGTGTATAGACTGCAAATAGAAGATATTTATCTGTAAACCTGGACTTGGTAGAGTAGAGAAATGATGTCTCAAATAAGATGAAACGTTTAAATTAGAATTCATGAGAAATGAACGAGAGACTTAATAAGAAATGAATTGGAAATTTTTTGACATAAAGTGAAGATGCTACTCACACAGACTGTTCAGACAATGGTGCTATGACTCCCCATGGTTTATCTAGTCTGTTCATTGTCTCTGATTTGTTTTGAAGGCAATGGAAATTAACCTATGACCCATCACAGTGAATCCATTAACTGATTATTTGAACATTATCTTATAGTATTTAATTATGACTGGTAAGATAGCTCAGTAGATAAAGATATTTCAAACTTTACAACTCAAGTTCTTTCCACTGAAGTCATATGGTGGAAAAGGAGAAAATTGGTTCCTCTGCTTCCTAAAGTGTGTGCGTGTGCGCGCGCGCGTGCGCACACACACACACACAAATACACACAGAGAGTAAGACAGAGAGAGAGATTAATACACACACACACACATCAATACACACAGTACAAAATACATAGTAAAATAAGCAAATAAATAGACATAATTACAATATTTAATCTTTAAAATGCTACTTCATACAATGATGCATTTTGTTAATAAGTACAATTTTAAGAACAATTTTGTTTACTTCTGTTTATCTAATGATTAACTTATAGACCAGTAGGTCATACAAGCAAGATTTCAGACCTTGGATCATTCAGTACAAAATCCTTGTGCAAAGGTGTGGTCAGTCAGTAGGACTATATAAGGGTATCCAAAAGATACATATTGAACACGTTAATCCAAAGAAAAAACGTTTTTCATTTGCTTTGCATTGTTCCTTCTCATCTTGGCCAAAACCACTACTTGTCTTTGCTTTGTTTATAGGTTGCCAAGCAACATCTCAAGGAGTTACCCAACTACCCATAGACAACAGGCATGAGAATTCCCTGGTTGATAGACAGGACAATTTAGTCTTTTAGTAGAAATATTCATTGTGCAAGGAATTTACTAATTATTTTATCTAATGCTCTTTCTCTGTTTTTTTTTTAATTGCTGTGAAGCGACCCTGTAGAAAGAATTAATGAGAGTTAAAGGGGATGGAGGATACCATGGAAACAAGGCCTTCTAAACACAGAAGAACCCGTGTACATATGAACTCACAGAGACTGAAGCAACACGACAGAGTCTGCACAGGTCTGCACCACATGGGGACCTTGATCTGAAAGGAAAAAAAAATAATCAGATCACCCATTCCTAACTCAGAAGCTATCTCCAATTAATAAAACACAAACGAAATTTGGTTTTCCCTGGGTGATGGTTGCACATGCCTTTAAGCCTAGCAATTAACAGGTAGAGAGACTACAGATTTCAGAGTTTGAGACCGTCTTGAGCAACAGAATGAGGTTTAGGATATCCAGAGCAGCACAAAGAAACCTGTATCAGGAAAAATAAAGAACCAAGACAAAAAGTGGGGGTGGGGGAGTGTGGAGATATTTTTCTCCAAAGAAGTTTCACTGGGGAAGCTATACCTAAGGGTAGGATGAATGCTCAGCATAGATGTCAACAGAAAATGAATTAAAAGATATTTTTGCAGATTATTTCTCTCATAATTGCATGTCTGGACTTTTTATTTTTAATATTATTTTTTAATTTTTATTGGCTTGCTTGTTTATTTATTTGTTTATTTATTTAATCCTACATGGTTTTTTTTTTCATATCTATTATGGCTTTTGGCTTTCTGTTCTAATAGGATTCCTGAGTGTATGAACTAGTGAACCTTTTCAAGGGCTCTTTTATGTCTGTTTGTTTTGTCCTATTCTGGTTTGTTTGTTTGTTTTATAATTTATTAATTTTATGTGCATTGGTGTTTTGCCTGCATGTATGAGTGTATGAAGGTGTCAAGTGCCCTAAACTGGAGTTAAAGTCGGTTGTGAGCTGCCATGTGTGTGCTGGGATTGAACACAGGTCCTCTTGAAGAGCAGTCAGTAATCTTAGCCATTGAACAATCTCTCCAGCCTGTGTTTGTGTTTGGTTTTATCTTTTTTATTAGTATTTTTGAGGATCTTGTTTTCTAATGAAAGACAGAAAGGGCTTGGTAGAAAAATTGGAGGGGAGGTGGAGAGAAACTGGGAGTAGAGAGGAAACTGTAATCAGAATGACTTGTTTAGGGAAAAAACTATTTTCAATTGAAATAAAAAGAATAGAAATTGCCTAGCCATTACTTTTTAAATGTCAGACATACTTTACATTATAAATGTAAAATTTATAATTAGCATCTTTTTATTTTCACCAAGAGCTATGTGAGACTTTAAGGGAAGATTTATAATCTTCTTATACACTACAGTGTGAGCTCATAAAAATAATATTGTGATCCTTTCTTTTCTTGCAACCTGGTTATTTTAATGGCCACACCATTTGAATAGCACCGAACTAGAATTTATTCCATGATGTAAAATACCATTCCATATTTTGAGTTGCAACAAGTTTTCAATATTAATTTACAACCATTATACATGTCACAGTCTCTAAACATGTGACCCACCAGAAACAGAGTTGGCCAATGGGAAAAGTCGTTTCAGAACTCTCTATTACTCACTATTACTTTCTTTTATGTCTTGACTTGATTTTTTTCCAACATGGCTTTAAACATAAGAGGGCTATTTAATCTTTAGCTCTTTTGGGTGGTTTATGTCGCATATAACACCATGCATAAAACAAAGTTAAAGATAAAATTAGAAATGGAGAAATTTCAACCATAAAAGGAAAATTCTACAGTTGTCTCAGGGAATGAGCACAATAATAATGTTATTTTTCCACTACATCACCAAGTCCTGGCACTGAATGAAAATGCCAAATATAATGTTTCACAACTTATTTTTCCATAAATATCCATTCTCTTTACAGTTGAAGAATATTGTCATTTGTGTGGAACAAAATATCACTAAAATGAAAACATCTGGTGAAAAAGGCCAACATATTATGTTAATATCTGAAAGGAGACAGTCTTGCCTACAACATAGATTGCTTTTCCTCATAAAATGTCAGATTTGTCTTAAAAATCCACATATTTATCACAAGCTGTGGTTTAAGATAGTAATACTTTACCCATGTTATGGTTTCCCATGGACTATGTTGTGATGCAATTGTTTTGTTATATTAAAGTTTCTAGAGGAAGAAGCCATAAGAAGAAATGGTTGGTGCTTAGGTTTGTGCCTCCCAATCACTGAGGGAACTTATAGAATAGATATTTTAACCTGAAATGATGTCCTATTTCTTCAGGGACCAATTCCAAGCCTATATTTCATCTCTGGTTAAATGCAATTTCATGGCACAGAACACTGCTGCATAATCCATGTACAAGTCAAACACATGTACACTCAGGACTCTGGGGAATTTATAAATATTCCATTGACAATTCTAAGAATAGTTTTTGAAAGTAAAAAGTTCATTTGATATTTTTTTTTTTTTGTTAAATCTTGGAAGATTGAGTGTGATGTTTGTATCTTTGTGTTAAAGAAAGATATTTCTCAACTGGATAAGTGTAACTGTGTTTTTATTTAAATGGATATTTTATTAAACTTCAGGCATATTTGAGGGATATCTCATTGTCAGCATTCTAAATTATTTACTTTTTTAAGTATTGGGGTTAAGTTCTGGGGAGCTTTTAAAATAAATATCCAAGTTGAAAAAACAATCTTGCTAGTGATAATGTTCACTGAATCATCAAAATTTACTTCACTTCAAATGAAATTTTAATCAAAATTCCATTCAACACATTCTTTATTTTTTGAGACAAGGCTTTATGCATCCCAGGTTTACTTTGAAAATGACATGTAACCAAGGTTGACCTTGAATGTCTGATCCTCCTGCCTCAATGTCCTGAGGTTGAGATTACAAAAATATAACACCATGTCCAGTTTTACGTAGTGTTGGGTCAAGCACCCAGAATGTCTTCTATACAGGCAAACATTCCAGCAACTAAGCTATATTCCTAACCTCTTGCTTTTAAGTTTTGTACTGAGAAGGGGAAAACAGGTATTATACTCATTCTAGAAAATATTTACTCGTCAAATATCCCGGACCTGCGGGATCTTAGTTATTTTGTGGGTTTCGAGGAGAAACAAACCTGGAAAAGAAATGGGCGAGAAAGGAGAGGAAGGCTAAGGAAGTCTTTTGTCAAAGCCTCGTTTATTAATGACCAGTGGCCAGTATATATACGATACAGAAAAAGGAAAGGAGGAGGGGGTGAGGGGAATTCGGCTGGAACAAAGGAGGAGAGGGGAACATCTGGACGGATGTTCTATAAGGGGACCCGAGACATTGCAGCCTTATCTCAGGGAGTTGTCTCTGTGAAGATCAGATCCAGGCACCTCTCAGCAGATGACAAGAGTCACTGGCGGGTGGGGGTTACAGCAAGAGGCGCAAGACTGAGGTCACATAGGCAAGTGACCGCCACTTCAAGGTCAGTAGGTAGCCAGGTATGAAGCAGGCAAAAGAGCAGTAGAGCCTTTCCTGTTGAGTTATTTGGGTATTTCTATGCTAATTCTCTGGTTCTGCTGGAGGCAAGGACTAGGAGGTTCTGATCTAACACTTCTAGCTAATGTCCTTGAGTGAGGGAAGCCTTTCGATACTTACTCTCTAGTATGTAAAACATTTCTAACTATTGTGGACTGTTCTAAGGAATGTGTTTGACCTCTATTGCTAGCTCTGAGGAAAACCTGTCTAGCAAGGCAGAGTCCTTGAGAGAAATTCCAAGTTAAGGACAGATTGGTATTAAACTAGGATCCTGGTTCTCAAGCCTCTTGGCTCCGGGGTGTCTCCACCAGAGCTGAGGTTAGCAGCGGGTCAAGCCAGAGAGTGCTTTTGGTTTCCAACAATCAAAATACTGAGGCATTAGAAAAGAGGGTTACCTGATGTGTTTGAGCATTATTATGTCTGCCTATAATATCTGGATGTTCTGTAAGCTATACTAAGCCACAAGACTAACAAGAACTAACCCATTAGTATATAAACCAATTTACTGAGTTTTGTCAATATATGAAGGTTATTTTCATGCCTCTTAGCATCTCAAAACGTTTTGTTTTGTTCTTGCAAACAAGCAATAAGCTATGATCTTTTCCTTAATTAATTCCACTTAGAAATGTCTACTAATTAGAAATCAATGAAATTAAAATGTTATTTACAAAGCCCAATTATTTAGGCACTAAATCTGTAAAACTTGCTTAATATCACATTAATTTAGTAATATTTAATTTCCATATAACCATTACAAGTTATTTATTGCCACATTAATATTGCTAAAATATAAACACAAAGTTAAAAAAAAAAACTATAGTAAATAACAAAGTCCGAAAGAAAAAGTTTGAATCTGAAACTAGATATTTTTTAACCAAAGACCATACTTTGTACATTTGACGGTTCTTCAAATTTGTATGAGTTTTTGCAGTTTATTGGAGTCCGAAGTAAAACTGGGTAAAACTGTCTTAGGTGCTAATACATCTAACTTTCAAATACAACAAATGGTTGAGTCATAGATAGTTTTATTTCTACTTTATTGAAAACTCTCTAGGATAATTTACAAGTAGTTGTATCAATTTACATTCCAACCAATGGTAGGTAAGAATTCTCTTTAACCATATCCACACAAGTCTAAGCTGCTATTCTTGGAGTTTTGAGCCTCAGTTGCATTTCATATTGTTTCACCAAAGGTAGATAACACACACTCTAACTTGCTTATGATCTATGTCTTATGTCCAATTTTGTGAATTTCAAATATATTTTGTATTTTATCAGGCATTTTGGACAACTCTGTATTCCAGAGGCAGCTGCAACTGGAATTCCATTCCATTTGACAACTCTGTATTCCATGCTCATCAAGGAGGCATGACACTTGTACATTGTAGATAAAGAGAGCAAGACTGGAATTTGCCCAAATATGTTCTAGTATCAGAAGGCTTATTTTTGATTTCACATCTCATCTTACATTACAAGAAACATGTAATTTCTACTACAACATGGAAGCACACGATCCAAAACCACATGGGGAAAGACATCCAAGCCCCTTTGCCCATGCCTCGGTGCGTGTCTGACCCTTTGTGTCCTGTAGATAGGCAATCATCTTTAACCTACCTTTGACTCTGTCAGTTATTGTTCAGAAATCAATAGTATTGCCTGATTTTTCTTTGGGAAATACATTTTTAAAAGTCTCACAAAGCAAATAAATTATGTTAACCAACAAAACTAGGTGTAGAGTTGCGTTTGCTAGAGTTAGTTACAGGCACATTGGTGATTCAAGGCAGCCATGTCACCCAAAAGTCCATCCTAAGATGGGTGATAGTTTGTGAATGCTGTACAGTCGAGGTTCCGCGCACTAATTTTAATCAGTATCAACAGAGAGTCATTTTACTTTCTACCACTTTTCACTGCTTGTGGAACCTTGGAAAATGGTCTTTAAATTTTTTTTCCATAAGAAGTTTGTTGATTATTTGGGAATTTCAGGTGATCAACCCTAAGCACACTCAATTCCCAGTCCTATCAGGTCCTCCCTCTCATCCTTGTGACACACTCCAAAAAAGAATAACAACAACAACAACAACAACAACAAAAATCAAATCCAATTTGTGTTGCCTATATACTCAATGGGGCATGGTCAAACTCCTGGTAGCCAGAGCCCTAAAGAAAACTGAGTCCCTCCCTATACAAAGTCCCTTCAGAAACCATCAATTGTGGATACACTTCAGCATCCTTATCACAGTTTTTAAGAGTTCGCTTTGATGGCTTCCTTTCTAGGCTAGTACATTTGTAGAAGTGCCGTGAGGGTAAGTGTTGCCACAGAAGCTTCCTGAGAACGTCCTAAACCTAGTGAGTGTCATTAACGTCTAAGTCTTATGAAAATCAAGCTTCCAGAAGATGCTTCATGTTGGAGAAGATAGCTACATAAAAATTATTACAAACCATCTGACTTAAATTTACCACGTATAGACGATGTTTTCTTATCTAGATAATATGGGAATGACTTAGCCATGACACTTTATTGAAGAAAACAATTTCATGCATCTCCATTACACATGAGTACAGTAGCATCCTTCGTAATTACATGATGGTGTTCTTTTATAATATTTCATTTCACTGTTAAGTATTTTATATGGCCAATTAAAAGCTTAACAACTATCATTTTAACTATATAATGCATACAATACTTTGTATATTTCCATTTATAATAATTAGTCCCTTAATTATTTTTCAAAAACATGTGATGTCATTCAATGTCACCTTAATGTTATCCTTAGACCATCTAGTATCTTTTCATGAGAATTCTTTATTGGTGTCTCATGTGTATGAGTTACCATGACTAGGCTTTGTTACAAAAATCACAATATGGGATACTCGGGACCATGATAGGTACCTGAAAATTTTTGCTTAATTTAACTTAACTAGCAAAATTGCAGGAGTAATTCTTTACTGATCCTTTTTTAAATGGGATCTTAAACCACAAGGCTAACAACTAAATAACAAAGACAAAAATCTCAAGTTAAATCAAAGTCAGTAATTAATTGTGTAATTTTCTCACATAATAAAGATGAGTCATTAAGGATTCAACACCGTTAAGCCTGCTTAACCTAAACAACAATGAAAAACATCAAAACACAGCTTTTCAGCTATCAGACAGATGAGGTTAAATTGTGTAAGACAGCAAATAATGGGGGATAATGATGAACAGCTCACATCATGTAGCACATGAATGAAGCTAATGTTCAGTTAATGCTGAAAAAGATGTGTGTAAGGATCAATGTGCTGTGTAAGACGCAGAAGCACATTTCCTCCTTGGGGACACAGAACACACATGCATATGCTTATGTTCAGATCAATCTATACTTCTACTAGGTGTCACAAGTTACCCTTTTCTTTCTTTCCCTCACAAGCTGCCTCTACACACTCAACAGTTTTTGCCCAAAATCTATATCTATATCTATATCTATATCTATATCTATATCTATCTATATATATATATATATTAGCCATTTTGTAGCATATTTATTTCATGATTAAATGGCTAATTATCCAAAGAAAACATGTTTATGAAGTCTTTATGACTAAATATAAGGCTAAAATTTTTGAATACTCTGAGATTTTTGTCTCTCTTAGCATCATAAGGAATCATTAACATGAAGCTAAAAGACAAGGTGAAGAGTGATTTCTAGAATCCACAGCGAGTGCTTCTGATTTAAAGATTACTGATTTCCAAACAATCATACCTCTCATAAACTAAGTTATTGTTTCAGCTACTGTTGCTATTTTGATAGATTATTTATAAAGTGTTCTGTTTTATTGTATCCTTTAATTCAATGTGTGCAATGCAAACAGGGCTAAATAATTTTAAAAAAGGATTTCTAGATAAAATTTAACAGTGTTATGCAAAAGCATACTCCTGTCAGCTGCAGGTCTTCATTTCTACCAGAAAAAAAGGCACAAAATATTTTCCAATAAGTCTGAACCCTTTATAGATCACAATGAATATTCAAAGTATCACTTCCTTTTTACCCCAAAGTGTAACTGACTTTCTTTGAACTGATTCTGAGAAGAGAAAAATTAAAGACCAACAAACCATTATATTCCTTCTCATTTCCTTTGTTTTCACTTGCCTAGCTTTTGCCACAAGAGACGGATGCTAATAGTGTCATAATAAGTTCCTAGTGGACACTCATTTCCTGAGTGCACATTTATAAACATTAAAAGTTGTTTTCTGAGGCTCAGTCTCATTTCTGTCCAAGTAACAATATTTCACTTACTGCAGGAGAGAGATAAAACCATGTGATCAAAACATCCATCTCAAACAAACAGCAGAAGAGTTTATAGTCCCGCAAGAAAGAATCCTAGGAAGGTGCATGGAAATAGATGATTTCAGGTTTGATTCCAGTGCTCACAGAATCCATAAGCATTCTGGTCATCATCTTCCTTCCCTTTCCAGGTACACTAACTTTAATGTCACTCTTTAGGTAATACCGTCTCTAAACATCACGTCTTCACTCAAACCAAGAAGAAATTGTAGTATCTCTGCCTGCCGAGGGTAGCCAAGATGATGATGAAGAAACCCAAGACTCCTGAATTTGAGATGTCAGAGGCTCAGATGACACCCTTATATTATACTTTTGGCCTTCAGAGCTCCATCCCAAACCCTGAGACATCCTTGCTCATTAAGCATGCTAACGTCCCTAGTTCTGCTTAATTTCTGCTCAGTATTCTGTATGCTCAGAAATAACTGTTATAAGCTTTCTGTTACTGTGACAAATACTAGACATAAACTACATATGTGGAGGAAAGTTTTACTCTAGTTCAGAGTTGGAGGCTGTAGAATCTGGTCAGTTGCTTCATTGATTTGTATGTGGCAGGGCAGTGAGTGGTAGCAGGGCGAACCATGTGGAAGCACATCTGTTCACTTCACTGAGACCAGGAAGCAAAAACAGAAAGCAAAGAACATGTTTGGTTTGTATTACTCTTTTTAAAGGCACATTACCAGTGACTTAACTTCCTTCAGTAGGCTCTACTTCTGAAAAACATCAGAGTTTGGGGATCAAAGGCTCTTATACTTCTGAGGTTACTTTGCAATAAACTACAAGAAATTATTTTAAAAACTAAAGTGCTTATTTTTTCTGAACATTCCTCACTCCTACCAAAATATAAATCCATGACATCTGAGACTCCTGTTTATTTTATTTCACATTTTATTTTATTGAGTGATTATTATATTTCTAGATCCTAAATACTAACTGGCACTTCGTGTATTCTTAAGCAAAGAATGAATCAGTTAATTAACCAAAATGATGATCTGAATAGTTTGTTATTATATGACAACTGTTTATTTAGATCTTGATGATCTTTTGGTGGTATGAGTAAGCTAGGCCCACATAGGCTCACATATTTGAAATCCTGGCCATCAGTGGCACTAAGAGAAATTAGAATGCCTTGTTGTAGGATGTTTGGCTTTGTTGGCAGAAGTGTGTCACTGAGGCAAAGCCAGTCTCAGTGTCTCTTTCTTACTGTTGCTTGTAGTTCTATATGTAGAAATCTTAGCTACCATGTCTGCCTCAAAGCTGCCACACTTTCCACTATGAAGATAATAGACTAAACCTCTGAAACATAAGCCAAGTAGCAATTACGTGCTTTCCTACAGTTTCTGTTGTCATGGTGTCTCTTTACAACGAGAGAATACTGCCTAAGACTTATAACTACTCTAGAATTTCCAAGGACTTGAATGTGCACATTAGAATTTTTTGTAACTCGCAAATACTTTATGCTCTCACTTCATTCTTTTAGTTAGCTTTACAATGTAGGCAGTGAAAAAATTAGGAATGTTAAATAAACTTTTGAATTGAGTAACATTATTTTTAATTTATGAATATATAAATGAAAACTAAAAATAAAATAAAATAAAATGCACATAATAAGCCAGGACACATTACCTTCATTTTTTCTTTCAAAATTCTTTGTTACATTCTTATTGTCATGTTTTATGCTCTGATCTGGATATGTAATGATTAGTAAACTTAGTAAAGTATATGTTATCAACTTTCTATATTTTATAGCTTCAGTACAAATTTTCAAAATTACTATAGCTGTTTGTAGAACTAAAATCCATGAAAATGCTCATGTTTGCAACAATGTGTGTGTGTGTGCACCCCCTCCCACACACACACATACACAACACAGGTCATTTGATATCGAAAATGTCTAGGGTGGTAAAACTTGTGACATAGAAAATCTATCTGCCTTTTAGCTATTATAAAGATATATATAATATCCTATCTTCAAGTGAAGAACAAAGCAGACAGGAATCCTGAATTTCTTCTTATTCTTCCTGTTCTTGTGTTCTTGTTCTCCTTGTGCTTTTTGATTTTCTTGTTCATTTTTTTTTGTTCTTCTTTCTTGTTCTTTTTGTTCTCCTTGTTCTTGTTCTTGTTTTTGTTCTTGTTCTTGTTCTTCTTGTTCTTGTTCTTCTTCTTCTTCTTCTTCTTGTTCTTGTTCTTCTTCTTCTTGTTGTTCTTCTTGTTCTTGTTCTTGTTCTTGTTCTTGTTCTTGTTCTTGTTCTTGTTCTTGTTCTTGTT
>NW_022196905.1:40777313-40803419 GCF_008632895.1 Mastomys coucha | reverse complement strand
CTCCTCCTCCTCCTCCTTCTTTTTCTTCTTTTTCTTCTTCTTCTCCTTCTTCCCCTTGAGATAGATTCACTATTTTACTCTTGACTGTTTTGGAACTCACTATGTGGACCGGGGTAGCCTCTAACTAACAAAGACCTTCTGCTTCAGCATCCCCAATGTCATGCACCACACTCCTCCCCAGCCTCTGAGTCTCTTAAACACATGTGATCAAACCTAAATGGCTGAGGCCTCCATCTCCAGCCTCACTGTGACATCAGCAATGCTAGATGAGGATGTATCTAGGTACAGACTTCACTGATGTTTAAATGTCAGGATGCTGTACATTGGAGATAATGATTTCATCATGTCCCTAATCGATTACTCATTTGGTATTCATTTACTTAACTGAAAGATGTGTATTGAATAAATACTTCATGTGGCTTCTTCGTGTCACAGAACATAAAGCCCACTCAGAAACAAAAGAATTCACTTTATAATGTGTAAATAACTATGTGTTACCATCTTCCCAGTGAACAAATGATTTATATTTGGGACTGTACTTTGGAATAATATTGTAGAAATATACTTTTTTAAAAATGTAATAACTAACGTGGATACAAAACAAGCCAGAAAAAATATTTGCTGGGCTATAGAGAGGAGTAGTTTCTAATAACAAATGCTTCTCAAAAGTTTCCATTTATAAGAGGAATGTTAAATGTTATATCATAGTCAAAGCCCAAATATTAGTTAACATTAGTAAACAGACTAACAAATGTTAATTAAGATTGATTTTGATGATTACTACTATCCTCCCTTAGGTTCAAAATAGAACAGGGTTTAGCTAGACACTTTAACACATCTGTGATTTTATTTATATTGAGCCATTTATCACCTATTTTGTGATTTTTTAATAGTTCTTACAAATCTATGCTGCTTCATAATTATTTACTCTGATGAGTTTGAAAAAGAAAAACTTTTCCCTTGATGAGCATTTGTCTGCTTTCCCCTTCTGAGACGTGGTGATGTGTGCTTCTGTTTTCTGCCTGATATTCTTAATGGCTGTACCTTTACATGGTAAGATACTGGGATTCAAAACAGGATGAGAAATATGCCCATCATTAACCAATGTATGTAAACTAGAGGTGAGAAATGTAAAAATCATCTTGAAAATATTTTCCTCTTTCCCCCAAATGAAACTGATTCCAGAGTTCTAGAAAGTATGTTCATAATTTCAAATTCTATTTTTGCCCTATTCCCTCTCTCCCTCTCTCTCCCTCTCCCTCTCTCTCTCTCTCTCTCCCTTTCTCTCTCTCTCTCTCTCTCTCTCTCTCTCTCTCTCTCTCTCTCTCTCTCTCTCTCTCTCTCTCTCTCTCTCCCTCTCTCTCTCTCTCTCTCTCTTTGGCTTTTCAAGACAAGTTTTCTCTGTGTAGCCCTGGTTGTTCTGGAACTCACTCTGTAGAACAGGCTGGCCTCGAACTCAGAAATCTGCCTGTCTCTACCTCCTAAGTACTGAAATTACAGGGATGTACCACCACTGCCTGGCTTGTTCCATTCTCAAGGGCTCTGTTACACATGCCAGAGAAATCTACTTAGTAGATGTTAAACAAATATTTCAATATAAATCAAATAACATACAGACTCATAATTATGTAATTAGCTATAGGAAATCATTACTCATTGAATACAGTATTTAGTCATTTAAAAAAATGTTGAAACTTTATTATCTAAGGTTGCTTTTAGCAAATTATTAATGAAATAAAATATAAATCATATAATAAAGAGACTCTATTAAATTAATATAGTTAAGAAAATCAAAGAAACATAACTTTGAAACTGTGAGCCAAAAGGAAAGGAGATTAGGGGTTCTCAGATACGACTGGGGACTTCGGTGCTATGGTGACCCAGGATTCTCTAGAGTAGCCTGCATCTTCTGGTGATGGTTTTCCCAATTGAAAGGTAGACATTGCAAATTTTCTTTAATTCTCTGTAAATAGCTTAATTACTTAAATAGTATTAATTGTTAGAAGGGTGTTTGAGAGCAGGGAAAGTACTTTTGTGTTTTGTTTTTGTCCATGATAAGTGACAAGCTGCAATTTTAGGGACTATTACACAAATATACATTATCAAATGTTCTAGATGAGTCATACACTGTTTTCAAAATATGACTCACAAATATAAATTTTATTATATTTCAATGAGTTTTTTTGAACCAATGTAAGTCTAAAGAATTAATGACATCTTGTTTCATTTTTACTTGAACACAGTACTTATATGTCAGCCCATCACTATGCAACACATGCAAAATGGGTATTTTGAAAACAAAAATTCAGCCACTTCAGCTATTTTATCAACTATTGTACTATTACATCTAATAGAACCATCATCATAGCAAAAACTACACATGCACAGAGTCAAGATGAACAGAGAAAAATTGCATGTAAGTCTATAAGACTAAAAGTGATTGGTATGCTTCTTAAAATATTCTGGATACAAAATTTTTGTCAGGAACTTCTATAAATTAGTAAAAAAGGTTCCAAGACAGTGATGAGGATGATGTATATGGATACATTCTGGGATCCTACACTGAAGAAATCCTATCTCCTTATGACAAGAGATTACTGAAGGTATTTTTCCCCCACTGCAAGTTATAAATCAACATGAGATACTTCTCAGGTGCATCTTGGCTCATTCTGCAGTGTGCAGAGACAAGCCAATACCTTTAGGATGCCTGCCTACTTGCTGCTGTCAATCTTGGGAGTCAGGAGAAAAAGAACTGTTCACGACTTCAGAGTTACTATGAACTATGCTTACATATTACTAGAATGAGCAAGCTATGTTGAACCCAGTATGAACTAGTAATGTGTGGAATAAAATACTTCTTTCATGTTGTCAGCAAGCAATGGAGCAAAGGAGATGTATGGCAGAATTGGATATGAGATTTATAGTTTTGCTTGTTCTTCATTTAGAAGAGGAAATTAAAACCATGCTTGCATATTATTCCATCTTTGATCACTAGAGAATTGTGCTGCAGATTAATTATTATAAACTCTATTAGCCTCATTCATCCCAGGTGCAGCATCCAGACTATCTTCCAACTAGTATCTCAGGGGAAAGGAAAGGGATTTGAGGTTTTGTTGCTGTTTTTCCTCCTTGTCTTCCTCCTCCTCCTCCTCATCCTCCTCCTCCTCCTCTTCCTTTCTCTTCCCTGTTATTTCAGACACAATCTCACTAGGTAATCCAGGTTAGCTCACACTTGTGATCTTCTTGCCCTTCCTAATGTTGAGATTACAGACCCATTTGCGTGTTATATATTTCTTTCTTCAGGAAATGGATCTGATATTTGGCATCTCACTAGGCCATCATTTACTTAAGCAATAACTGAGCAATATGGAAAGAAGTTTAATGCCTTTACTTTAGATGACACAGATCAAATAGCTGATATTTATGATAATCTTCTGAGCATGGAAACAGAGTACCTAGTCTCTTTCTCCTCATGATAGACCTAGATTTGTATTCATATGTATATACACAAATATTTTCAGGAGTTGGTTCTCACATTTCATTTAGCTCTATAGTTAAATGTAAGAATATTTGTTTCTTGAATTTTATTATTATTTATACAATTTATTATTACTTAAAAGCATATGAATAATTTAATTTAAAATCGTTAAGAAAGTAACAGAGCATAGTAATGGATCACAGGGCTCTGATACACATGCCAGAGAAATCTACTTAGTAGATGTTAAACAAATATTTCAATATAAATCAAATAACATACAGACTCATAATTATATAATTAGCCATAGGAAATCATTACTCATTGAATACAGTATTTAGTCATTTAAAAAAAAAAACATTGAAACTTTATTATCTAAGGTTGCTTTTAGCAAATTATTAATGAAATAAAATATAAATCATATAATAAAGAGACTCTATTAAATTAATATAGTTAAGAAAATCAAAGAAACATAACTTTGAAACTGTGAGCCAAAAGGAAAGGAGATTAGGGGTTCTCAGATACGACTGGGGACTTCGGTGCTATGGTGACCCAGGATTCTCTAGAGTAGCCTGCATCTTCTGGTGATGGTTTTCCCAATTGAAAGGTAGACATTGTAAATTTTCTTTAATTCTCTGTAAATAGCTTAATTACTTAAATAGTATTAATTGTTATAAAGATAGGAATAACTGAGAAGCACTTGGATAACTGCTACAACTTAGAATTTTTCAGATTGCAAATGATAGAATTTCATGCTACTGTGATGTGAAAACTATATAGCATGTAAAATGTTCCCAGACTCCTGGAGTATAGCTCCAAAAATCCTTTCTACCTCTTATAGAAAGCTGTTTTATGCAGGCCTGAATTTATATAAGTGAATTAATTTTGGAGAGCTCTCACTTAATCACAAGATCAGGGCTTGTTGAAGGGGAAACCCATCCTGTGATGGAAGGCTTGGACAAACCTACAAGGACCATGTTCCAGGTAGAAAGATTGTATCTACATGCCAAGAGGGCGGTGACCATAGCCATGCAGGGCAGAAACCTTCATGCCATAATGACTCCTTGCTTTCCTAAGTTGTTGTAACTGTTCTAGTAAATATCAAAATTAGCAAGATGTTGTGAGAAACTCAGATGTATAGACACATTAAAGAGAAGCTATGGGGAACAGACTATGTGAAGATGTCATCTGAAATGGAGGCAAGGTGCAAGAACTGAGTTAAACTGTCAAAGTAAGGATTGGAAAATGAATGCACTTATCTGGATTTCTGCCCTCTGTAGTGGAGGATTGAGCTAACTATCCAGATTAAAGATGTTTGTCAGAAAATAAAAGCCAAAAGTAAGTGGCTGCCATTGCTAGGACCCAAACTCCTGAATTAGGTTTATTAAAAGAACACCAAAAATAAAAACAAGAAACAGCAGGTTTATTAGGGGACAGCATTGTTGTCTGAATATATTCATCATAGACAACTGTGGGGACACACAAAGATGTGGAGGCAATAAAAATGCTTTAAGAGCAAAGGCATCTCATCCTCTCCTAGTGATTACTTGAACCAGTGACACCTAGTGACATCAGTGTGGAAATTCTTCATAGTCTAAATGTTAATCTACCACATGACCTATGTGTACCATTCCTTGGAATACACTGGATGAAGTCATTCAGAATATGATAGGGATATCTGCCCACCCATGTTTATCATGGTCATTTGAAGTAGCCAAGTGATACAATCAATATAAATGACCATCAAGGAACGAATGTGTGAACCAATGTGGAAGGCATACAAAATGACGAATCTTTATAGACAGAAGACTAAATTCCTGCAGGAAAATAAGCAAACCTGGAGATCATTGTCATGAATTAAATAAATCGGAGTCCCACCAATAGAAGAGGTTTGCTTTCACATGTGAAATCTATAGTTTTAAAAAAGGATCTAAAATCAGAAAGTCCACTTAGGAATATGTTGGTGACCAACAATTAGGAGAAGGGGTCAGGGAACAAGAAAGGGTAAAATGAGTACATGAATTCTAAGCACATTATTTGCATATATGAAAATATTATGAAACATACAAATAATGTATGCCAATCAAAACTCCCTAAGAACTGGTAACACTTTCCTCCTTTGCCACTAATCCTCTCTTATTGTTGTTGACAAGAACAACATAAAATGACTAACCAAACTAAATCCTGGGCCCACCCTCGTTTCACAGCAGAAAAGCCTTTAAGTATGACCCAGGTGGTCTCCACAGAAACGTCAGGACAAAAGCTCCAAAGAACATGGAGACACTGCCAGACAGAAAAAAAACAACAGATGTCCACTATCAGAAATTAAGTGATTTCCTGTGTATGCTCCTTCGTATCTACAGCCAAAAGAACAAGGTCTTCCAAAGAGAGATGAAAAAAACCACTACTTTATCAACAATTATTTTTTCTCTTTTAAAATGTAATGTCTTGGTGTTACTACTTGCTTGCATATGTATATTTGTACATACTTTGACATTTGGGAATATAGGAGTTTGCTTTATAGGATAATATTATTCTTATGAAGTTAATTTTATTGTGTTTTTGCCATAATCTTAGAATAAAATGACTAATATGTAATGGAAGGTGACATTACATATTAGACATAAATCTACTACTCAAAACATTGTGACAGCTAGCTGCATTTCCTACTGTAAGTTTAAATTAATTTTATTTTTATATTGAAATATGTATTAACTATTGCCAACATTTTAAATTATGATCCATGTTTAACATTATAGTGCAAACATCTTATTATCACCATAAATTCTACAGGATAAATAATTTTGATGGATGTATAACATTTTACCCACAGCAATCCTTATTTCTATATTTAAAATTTGCAGTTTTTTATATATAGTTTCAAGTTAAAATATAATTAATATCACTTTCCTTCTTCCCTTTTTGTTCTCTAATATTTATTCCTTCACAATCCCTCCAACATCATCTCTAATTGAATTTCAAGCTTCTCAAATTAATAATATTAGTGGTAGTAGTAGTAGTAGTAGTAGTAGTAGTAGTAGTAGTAGTAGTACACACACATTAGGTTGCATGAATATATAAATAGAGTCTGCTGAGTCCACTTCTGTGGTTTCTGTGTATGATTTCAATACTGACACTTAGGTTAGGATGATCAGTTAGGGGGCTGATAGGTCTGCAAATGGCTGCTTGTCCCTCTCTCTCCAGTAATTAGTTGCCTATAGTTCTTATCTAGGGTTTGAACACCAAGAGATTTCTCTACTTCCAGTTAGCACGTCTATTGTTTTTATCATTGTTCATATCTTATTAAAAATTTAGCATTACTTCAAAAGATACATGTTTACTAATGATACAGTCATAATTATATTTTCCCAAAGTTTTGCTCTCTGAATTTCATTTTCTTGAGACCTTTTCTAGAAATCAGATTCCTGGGGAAAGATTATGTCTATGTTCAGGTGTCTACAGAGGCCAAAAAGAGTCAGGTCCCATGGAGCTTAAGTTCCAGGCAATTGTGAGCAGCCAGATGTGAGCTGGCAGCTAATCACATCTTCTGCAAGAGCAGGAAGCACTCTTAATTGCTGAGTCATCTCTCCAGCCCAACATGATATAGTTATACATTAACTGTGCAAGGATTGCTGTTGCCTTTGGTCTTTACTTGAGTGGATGATTCTATTGGACATTTCAGTTATAAACTTTAAAAAGTATAGGAATTTGAACTTATTTTTTTCAACCAAGGTTTTGGAAGCATCTACTAGAATACTGAAGGTATATCTAAGTTAGCCTAAAAGAGAAAGACATCTAAATAGGATATGTAAACAGGGGCCTGAGAGGAGAAATAAATGTAAAAGGAGAATGTGTAAAGGAAAGAATGCATCTCACACAGAAGAACTCAAATGAGAATATTATAGCATGCTTGCAAAATTTCATATATTCTAGAGTTCCAGAGACATGATGAGGGAGGTCAGATTTCTAAAGCATCACCTGCCTGCACTGAGTGGAATCAGAAGGGAATTCCACAGAGCTGGATGCTGAGGAGATCACAGAACTCCACTGGATCACAATGCATAACACACATTTTTGTCCTTAGTTTGTTGAAGGTCTCTATGACAATCCAAAAAAGCAGCAGTACCTCATTGCACAAAGAGGCTGCACAGAAAAAGGATACTGACATTTTAGGCAAGGCTGTGATGTAGATGCATGAGTAGATAAACTTTCTTCTCTCATCACAGAAAGGATGCTACAGTTGCCCACCTCACGTTAATTCACTTTTGTATATTGTTATTAAAATTTTCCTGACTTTTAGGCCAACATAGTTTAATGAGCATAGTCATATTGAAATTCCACAACTGCACAAGTATGCACAAGAAAGAGGAGAATATGATAGGCCTCCCTGTACCCTTTGCCCCATACAAATTTCATGTTAGAGTGACCCATTTGACCCATTTAAAAAATACAGTATGAGCAAATACTTTCCACATGGAATATAATACTATGCTGGCTTTACTAAACATACCATTCACAGTAGAGTTAATGCTTCCTCAGGGAGTAGTTCATTCTACTCTCCTTTTGGGGGGTACAATGGAAAAGCTGCCACTAAACACACACACACACACACACACACACACAGAGAGAGAGAGAGAGAGAGAGAGAGACAGAGAGACAGATAGAGAGACAGAGAGACAGAGAGACAGAGAGAAAGAGAGAGAGAGAGAGAGAGAGAGGCTCACCTCTCCCTCTGTGTCCTCCTCTCCCTCTTTTCCTCCCTCTTCCCCTCCCCTCCCCCTCTCTTTCTCTCTCACTTACAATTCAAGTGAATATACCCTCCATGTCAGCTACTGCCAATTCACTTTCCAAAATATCCAGAGCATTTTCTAAGTTCTTGGGAAATTGTAAAAGAAAAATCCATGGTTGCAGGAGTAAGGCCCAGATTAATAGGGCAAGGATCTGGGTACCTTTCCTGTCTTTCTCCACAATGCATTGGAGACCTTAATTGAACCACTTTCCTGTCATAATCCCTGGCCTGCAAAATAAGGATAATTACTGCTGCCCTTTCTTTTGCCCTTTGATAACCTCACAAGAGTATTCAAAGGTGTTATAAAGATTAATAAGCCAAATGTCCTTTACGTTCAGCACAGAGAAAAAGAGCAGAAATAAGGACCATGGCTTTGAGAGTAAGAGAGCAGTAATCAGGAGCCAGTAACCAGGGGTTTAATGTACCAGGCCTAGCTCTGCTCTGATGGAAGGGTCCTCCATCCAATGTCAATTCAAGCCTTAAAACAGGGGACATTCACCTCATTATTAAAATTTTACCTGAGTGGGTCTAGTACAGCACGTTATCTAACTGGCCAGATTTTGATAGATTTATTGTTTCTTTAAATTTTTGATTGAATGTGCTAAAGTGAATAATGTACTCCAGATCTATATTCTTATCCTCAAACCTCATAAACATGCTTCCTTACAGGGAGAATATTACTTTCCAAAGGCAACCCAACTGAGAATACTAAGACAATGAGACTGCCTAGAACAATGTTGTCCTTGATAATATCACGAGGCCACTTTTCAGAGGGTCAGTGTTAGTAGTACAGGGTGCTATGACAGAAGCCAGAAAGCAGAGCAGGGCAAGGAAAGGCAAACCAGCAGACACTGTAATTTAATTCTGACAACTTTAATTCATCAGATGCTTTGAATTCTAAGCTCCAGAACTCCAATTGTATGTTATCATAAGGGTCTATATTTGTTGTAATCTGTCACAGTACTAGTATGGAAAAACATACAGATGGAGTATATTAAGTTAAATGGTAGCCTTAAAAAGCATATGCATATTCAAGTACTTACAACCAGGGAATGTGAATTTATTTCATAAATGTGCCCTTATGTATGTATAAGGATGCAAAGATGAGATGGTGATGAGATTTTAGGTTGTAGGTGAGGGCAATGACATTTCTTTATAAGCAATATAAAAGAGAAAACACAGAAGAGAGATGCCCATATGAAAGTAATATAAGAGAACTATGTTATGACAGCAAATCAAGGAATGCCTGAGTAACCAATATTGTAAAAGTACAGGATATGAATGCGTGCCTATGTGTGTGCATGCACTGAGACACAAACATCCATATGTACACAATCTCTCTCTCTCTCTGTCTCTCTCTCTGTCTCTCTCTATCTATCTATCTATCTATCTATCTATCTATATATATATGTATGTGTGTGTATGTGTGTACACACAGGTGTATCTGCACCTGTGTGTATGCATGTATGTATAATCAATCCAAGGAAATGTGTCTCCAGTTCTAGGACATTTTATATAAAGATAAAAGAAATCACATTCATTTTTTAATTCCTTCTCTTTCTGAAGGATTTGTAGCCCTGAACCATGTCTTATGACTACATTGTGCTACAAATTTTAACCAAATAAGAATAAATTTAATAAAAAAACTTTATTAAATGAATGCTGGCTATATCTAAGACTGCTAAACCTGATTTTTCCTTAGAAAACACGATTCTAAGAATGTTTATTCTTTACTAAATGAACTAAATGTTTCTCTAATATCTCTGGATCTCTGTCTTTCCATTGGCAAAATGGGGTGGGGGAAAGATACAGTGTAAGCTACTAGGCAGTAAGAGGTAAGTGAAAATAAGAAAATAGATGTAAAAATCTGTTGCAAATCATAAAATTCTTCAAAACCAGATTAAATTTATGAGTATGAAAATATAAATGAATTAGTTTGGGCAAAATTTGGTTGTAGAAACAATGTCTTTACTTCAATAGTATTTTCTAGAATTCCGTGCCATGTGTATGATTAATACACTTCTGTTGTGGCTAGCAAACTGCTCATTTATCAATCTACTCAAGAAGTATGAATATGTTAACTAAGATACAAATGAGTGTGTGTGTATGTAATATAACACCAAGGCATGAAAATGTACTTAATAAATGTGATTTCCTCATTGTCAATATACACATATAGTTCATATTATCCACAATCCTTTGCAAGGGTGTGTCACACATTATTCAATTTAGCAATGGATGACTCACATAAACCACAGGTTGAAGAGCTTCCAAGATCATGTGACTTAAGTTGTACTATGAAGCAACTAACAAATTATTGAATAAAATATGTGAAATATTTGCTGTTTTGAATTAGTTGTTGGGATTCCCACAGTAAACATGAAATGATGCACCAACCACAGAGGGCATTGGTGTCTCCCCAGGATACAAGAAGGTGCTGCTACTTTAGTTTTACAAAATTTAAAAGCATAAATAATAGAATTCACTGAAGTCAGCCTGCTCATTATCATCACTATACCCTGTAAAATCTAAGATATTTATGATAAAACCTTACATTCCATAAAACAGTAAGGTGTATATATGTGCCTTGAATGAGAACATTAAACAAGAAGTAGTTTAGTTTTGCTCTGCTTTTATTTCATGCCTGGGTTGTAAGTTACTAGTGATGAAAGAAAAAACCAAACAAGTCAACAAGGCAAAACTGAGGGTGTGGATAGGAGACATTTGTAAGATTCAAGGATTCCACTCTCTGCCATTTAAGACATTCAACAGTCTTCTAACATGGAGGGTTACATAATTTGTTTAGTCTGCTGAAAACAAATGAAGCAAAATATGTAAAACACTTATTTTTAGTATTTCATACAAATGTTTGAATTATGCTAATTTTATTTTTAAGAATAATTTTGAAATTTTATAATATATTGTCATCTGGTCACATGTATAATCATTTACGTTCACAGAAGAAATTTCATTTCATTTTCCTTGTACAATTAGTGAAAAGAGAAAAGGAAGCCTGAACCTACTTTTTACAGACACATGCTGGTTTTGTGAAGGGTCATTAACATTTTGGAAAATATCTCTTCACATTTTCTAAGTCTGTCCCTAAGAAAAGGGAATTTCGAAGATGAAACATTTCAGCTAATCAACTTTCCATTCTACTACCTTGCTTATTCTAAATGCTTTGCAGAGAATATTTATCAAGCATCTGCTGCAGCAGGCCCCACTATCCAGATAACTAAGGCCCTCTCCCCACTCTCCTGGGGTCTGCAGTCCACAAAAATACTCATCAATATAAAGAAGCATTTATAATAAGAGTAGACAGGTGCTTCTATATCAGGGCTATAGTTTTATATATATATAAAACTTTAACTTAGAAATGCTAAATTTATTGCCAGTTGTTGATTTTGCCAAGCACAAATGTAAAGAAAATCCAACTACAGTTACATTTTGCATTTCAATAAACAATGAAACAATTTATCTTCAATTATATAAGGGCGAACACTCAGACATATTCCTAAATTGATATATGAAATTTATTTCTTAAAATATCAGGATAGACAGATAGACAGACAGACAGTCAGACAGACAGACAGATAATTCAGAGAAAGAGAGACAGAGAGATGCTAGGTAAAGATGGGAGTCATACACACAGACACATATGTGTGCACATGTGTATGTTTGTTTGTGTGTTGAGAACAAGAGAAAGGTACACAAGAAGGAGGTTGAAGTCAGACTCTGCTAATGGATGTCAAGTTCACCTTGTGTGGATATATAAAACTGAATGAATATATGATATATGCGGTACCATCTTCTATTGAAACAGGGAGGTGCCTACATACACATACATACAAACATACATGCATACATACACTCTGATGACTCAGATGATGCCATGAGACTTTTGATCTTGACATGGACTCTGATCCTGTGGCTCAAGTGCATGTTCAGGTGAGGTAGAGGAAACCTGAAAAAGAAAATTTTAAGCAATGAACAATACCCTAGGATAATTCAGAGAGAGAGAGAGAGAGAGAGAGAGAGAGAGAGAGAGAGAGAGAGAGAGAGAGAGAGAGAAAGAATAACTACCTAGAACTACCTAGAAGAATGCATTTCCTGGGGAGTCCTGGAGATGGTCATTCAGACAGAATAAAGACAAAATAAAGACAGTCCAGCTACTCAGGAGTCAAGAGGAGAGCAGGTGACAGCCTAGAGATCTAAGCCTTAATAGAAGAAAAAGATGGTAATATGTTAGTGAACAGCCCTTTTTCCAGTTCGTCTTTTTTCATAGAAGTTTGTTGACACCTTTTGCAGCTAAATAATCTCCTGCAATATGAACACAACACTTTCTGATTAATTGTGTTTCAACACCTCACATTGTCTTACATGAAAGAATGCGTGATGTGAATACATTTTAGGCATGTTCAGTGTTAGATTATAGACAGCTTTTTCAATCACACATGAAAGAAAAAAGTAATTGTGGGTATAAGTTTTGAACCATTACTGTAATGAGATTCATGCTTTAAAAGCTGAAAGGTAGCTTTTAAAATTGTCACCAAGTATAAAGCAAGGTAGTAACTCTTTCAAATCAAGAGATCTGTTTCTATTGTTGCAGTTTCAGACATTCAGGATGAAAACTGAAGAAAAAGATAGGTTGTATACTTCTTGGTCTACATCCATGTTTGGCCTCTTCTGATCTGACCCCTTCGGCATTAATGTTCCTTCTATAGTTCCTCAGCAACAGGCATTCTCAGGGGAGCCAAATAGTTTTGCAAAAGGAAAAAACATTTCAAACCAGAAACAAAAAAGAGCCTGAGTTCAGGGAGCAAAGAAAAGTAGAAAACAAGAGATACAGGTACACAAGAAGGAGATGGAACTCAGGCTCTGCTAGTGGAGTGTTCTTAAGAGATTAAGTAGTGGTTGATAGCAAGTTTACCTGGTGTGGATCTATAAAACTGAATGCATATATGATATATGAGGTATTGTATCTCATTGAAACAGGGTCTTATTTAGCCCAGGCTGGTCTTGAACTCTCTATGAACTGGCATCAAACTCCTGTCTCTACCACCACATTGTTCAGATTTCAGGAATCGGCCAACATGTATAACTTCAACCACGTGTTCATTTTCTCTTAGAGATGTACCAGTCTTCAAGTCCAAGGGGAAGAATTAACCGAATACCATTTATGGTATGTCATCTAACGAAGTAAAAAAGAAACCCCAGTCAATGTTACTATCAAAAACCTTTGCAAATAGCTTGAAGACTCAATATTCTGCACAGAGAATCTTAAAACAGCATTGTTCATAGCTGTCAACATTTGGTACATCTCAGTGACTAGACATACAAACAGGTACAGCAAAGGAAGAAACTCTAAGGCTGTAACAAGAAACAGACGAATAATGAATGCTTTTCACTAAGAAAATCAATCAGAAAAGAGCTCCATACTGTATGAGCTCAGGAGTGTGGCAGAATGAAAAAGACAAGAGTACAGAGACAGTTAAAGCATCAGTAGTTTCAGGAGATTGATGAGAAAGGAGGAAGGCAATGGCAGTGCACACAGGGTGTTTAAGGCAGTGCAACTATTCTATATATCATAGTAATGATGGTTCAGATCTTTATGCTTCTGACAAGACCCATAGAATATGTAATAACAAGAGTAAATCCTCACTTGGAGTGTGGGTGATACTGACATGTAAAAAATCAGATTCATCCATTATAATAAGTGTTCCATTCAGTTGAGGGATGTTGATCATGAAGGATATCACACATGTGTAAAGCCAGAAAGTGCACAGGAAATTCATGCAAAGCCTGCTGTGAACTTTAAACTGTTCAAAAATAGCTTTTACTTTTGTGGTTTATTCAATAAGGAACCAAGCATAAGGAGGTTAGCGAATTGATCAGTAACATAGGCCCCATCATATATTTAAAAATTAGCACCTCATCAAATATAAGGTTTGTTGTTGGTTTTCTTGCTTTGTGGAAGTTCCTAGGTTACAAAGATCATACTGTTTTTCATCAACATTGTACCACAGTATATTTTTAAATAAGAAAACATGGTATAACCAATTTTGTTCTGGTTCAATTTTTTTTTTTTTTTTTTTTTTTTTAGCTATGTGGGTTCCATTGGGGTTGTGTCTGAATTTTAAGAGGCATGTTTCACTTACACTCACGGGCGTAGAACCAGCAGCACGGCAGCTGGATATTTGTCCTCTTGGGTGTCACATAACAAACAGCAGTAATGGAAGTGTACATGAAAACAGTTATCACATCCTCACAGGTAGCCTGAGAGCTGATGGAACCAGACACTTTGACAAATCCTTCACTCAGGAGCAACAGCATCTACACCAACCTCTTCTGCAGAAAGGTGATACAGTCTGTCTTGGTTATTCTTAGGAAACATCCCAGAAAAACTATTGACAGAAAAAGTTTATTTTTTCTTACTCTTAAATATGAAAATGGTTATCTCTGTTGCTTTTGTTTGTATATTTGTTTAGATCTACTCTGAAATAATTGTCCTTGAGAAATTTAAACATTTGCTAATATTTCTTTTTCACTCTTTGATATGTATTGTGAAAATTATCTAATTTGAAGAGCACAAAATTTTAAAATTATATTTATAGGGTAGAAGGAAATAGGATTAAATTTCAAGAAAGAAACAAAAGTATTTTCAAGGTTAAGCTTTCCTTAGTGGTATATGAATTCCAATTTGAAGTGGAATGATAAAAATTTGACATTTACAAAAATAATTGTGTACAAGTTTACCAAGTGAAATAATAACCTAAGAGTCATCCATTAAAAGTGTGATCTAATTTATTTAGTAATACATGCAGAGAAATCAAATTAACTTTCAGACAGCGGGAGACTCACATCTCTGATTTAAGTTTGCCTGTAACCTCATCTCAGAGCACGTAAGAATACCTTGAAATACTTGTCATCCCCCAAGGCCCCAGGGTACCACAGACAACAGCAATTCCAGTGTAAACCTGACTTGGCCCTTTAACGTAAAGCAGATCAGCTTCTGTAGGGCCTTTTGAGAATTCCTGTTTCCTGAAACACCTCTGAGACCTGAACATCAAACACCACTGAAAACTAAAGAGTTGCCTTGGAGCCAACACAGTTTTCAAATCCTCAATACTGAAAGAATAATACTGTCAATATTTGAAAGAAATTCTCCAGTGGGTTTCATACCCAGCCCTCTTGGAAAGATGGATGAGTGTTTAAATTTCTATGAACATTTATAGTAACTTTGAGTTACATATAAACACCAAGAAAATCAGTTAAAATATACAGAATCTTTGAAAATTTATCATAGGCTAACATAGAGACTTACATAGTCCTTTGTCTTACTCTATTCATTTTATATCCTATTCATTTTATAATTTCACTGGAGATTACAAAAACATAGCAGACAATGTAGATAACACTGAGTATATACAAAGATATAAATATCAATGCATTTTTGCATTGTTTTGTTTATATGTGTGCAGACATAAATATATGTACATATATGTGTTTATTCACATTTAATATTCAGCATTGGAGAAAATAACGTCACTGTTTGTGAATTGTGATTTTTTTGGTGCATTTGTGTTTTTTAAGCTATTTTGGCCTAGAACTAAGGTTCAGCTCCTAAGAGCACATGCTCCTTCATGAAATTCACTTCAACCCACCCACTAGTCTTTTGAGTCATCTAAAAGATGCTGTATACCCTTATTCTCGACATCTCTACAGGATGGTTGCTGGTCAGACAACAAGCATCTGGAGGACTTTAGTGAAGCTTAAAGTAGATGGAGGCCAATGCCATCCTCAAACATAATAGAAGATAAATTTTCTGACAGCAAATTGGTAAACATCAAAAGGCATCTTATGATGTCTTGTTCTTTTCTGCCTAGAGGTCAGACTACTCTGAGGCCAGGAGGCTGTATGGTTTTTCTATCATCAGGATTCAAGCTCTTTCTCTTGAAGTAAATTGTGGACCATGACACATAGCCCAAGAAGATAAATCTTGCTTCTTCTAAGAGGGGTGGTTGTATTTGTGCTGTTGACTAAGACCTAGGACTGAGTACATGCAAAAGCCTATGAAGAGGCTCTGAGTCTTGAGCAAAGCTACTAGATAGTGAAGGAGTTTTTTGGTCAAAGTTCAAGTTTAACAAAATGGCATCCCCGACTACTATCATCCAGTAAATTTCAAATGTTTAAGAACATGTTATTTCGATTCTTAGTAACTATCGGATTGCATGTGTTTTATGCTTTAGCCAGCTTGGGTGATGACTAGCTATGCTGCCCCCATCTCTTGTGTACCCCTAAGTGATGACACAATGTGTAAACACCCATACGGAGCCAAGAGAGCTTCTGAGTTTCAGTTATCCTTCCACCTTTTATCATTGTTATAGAATTGAATGTATCAGCTTTTTTAGCATGATCCCATAGCCCAAGAATCAGGTCAAGTCTGCTGCAGCATTCATTTTGATTGCTCTCAGAAATTCTAGAAGTGTTTACTGACCTCTCTATAGCTCAGCTGTAATGAACAAGTAAAGGTCAGGTTGATTCATGAAAGATATTCTGAACTGAGAACATTTGGGGAAAGCATCTTATTTCACAAGTGAACCATTTGTTTCTTTTACAATTTACCACCTGGATAGTAAGGGTGGAACATCTGGGTTGAAAGATAATAGATCACCATAAATGGGTAGCTACTGAAATCCAGCAGTTTCAGTGGGGCACATTGAGCAGAAGATGACAAGTTCTATTTTCTTTATTCTTATTGCAGTTCTACCTCAATAGCTAAGGCCCAGAACCAATCTAAGTGTCCAATATCAGAATACCCAAGATACAATTCACAGACCACATGAAGCTCAAGAAGAAGGAAGACCAAAGTGTGGATGCTTCAGTCCTTGTTAGAAGGGGGAACAAAATACTCACAGAAGGAAAGATGGAGATAAAACATGGAGCAGAGATTGAAAAAAAGGCCATCTAAAGACTGCACCACCTGGGAGTCCATCTCATATACAGACACCAAATCCAGACACTATTGTTGATGCCAAGATGTGCATGGCAACAGAAGCCTGATATAGCTGTCTCCTGAGAGGCTCTGCCAGAGCCTGACAAACACAGAGGTGGATGATCTCAGCCAACCACTGAACTGACTGCAGGGTCCCCCAACGAAGAAGTCAGAGAAAGGACTGAAGGAACTGAAGGGGTTTGTAACCCCATAGGAAGAACAACAATATCAACCAACCAGACTCCCCAGAGCTCCCAGGGACTAAACTACCAACTAAAGAGTACACATGGAGAAACCCATGGCTCTAGTCACATATGTAGCAGAGAATGGTTTGTAGGGCATCTATGGGAGAAGAGGCCCTCGGTCATGTGAAGGCTCAATGCCCAAGTGTAGCAGAGATTCAGGAGTGGGTGGGTAGGTAGGGAGCACCCTCATAGAAGCAGGGGGAGCAGGGAGGGGATGGGGGTTTCTGGAGGAGAAACCAGGAAAGGGGATAACATTTGAATTATAAATAAATAAAATATCAAAAAAATTGAAAATGTGGTGTACAACTCACAGTGGGACTTTTTTCATTAAGAAGAATAAAGTTCATACCATTTGTAATAAAATAGAAATAACTAGAGATAATCACATTAAGTAAATCAAGCCAATTTCAGAAACACAAATGTACTTTTTCTCCTTTTTGGTTTCTAGATTATATATGTATACATAAAATCATCTATGTAACATAAAAGTTAAAGTAAAGTTACTTAGGGAACAAAATGGTCTAATAAGAGAAAGAAAGGCATCAAAGATGGAAGGTTGAGATTATGGTGAGGCATATGCTCAATGTTCAATATGTACTTATATACTTATATAATAGTTTTAAATTAAAGTAAATTAAATTAAAATATCATCTTAATGGAGCATCCCCATTCCCATGGGAACTGTTCATTCTTTTGATACAAAAGCTCAAAATACTCCCTTTTCTTTAATGCTGTTGTATCTTCTTTCCCATTGCCTTCTATCTAAAAAATAAGTTAGTCTTACTTTCTCTGGACATTCAGTGTCCTCCCTGAGAACAACTCCACACTGAGACTGACTGGCTTCCCCAACCCTATGTCTGCATGTCTGATGAATTACCTCTCCCATTAAAAATCTGTCTTCTGTGTTCCATCTACAACATCCTTGTACTGCACCAGAGTGACAGTTCATCCCAATGGGTACCCACAGGACTTTGACGTTCACTTCACACTAACAGGGTTTCTAAAATCCTCCCCAAAATTTCTGCTAAATGTTATCCTATGTACTGTTGCATTAGCTTTATCTGTTGTGGATTTTTATAAAAATGATAGTGTCAAGTGACTTATTTAAAGAAGTATACTGCCTGTTTGGCAGTTCAATGTTTGAGAAATATCAGGGGTCCAGAGTAATTGAGACTGTTGGTCCTCTTACAGGGTCACCCTCTCCTCCGCTTCTTTTAACCTTTCCCTAACTCAACAACAGGTGTCAGCTGCTTCTGTCCATTGGTTGAGTGAAAATATCTGCATCTGACTCTTTCAGCTGCTTGTTGGGTCTTCTGGAGTACAGTCATGCTAGGTCCCTTTTTATAAGCACTCCATAGCCTCGCATTAATAGTGCCAGGCCTTGGGACCTTCCCTTGAGCTGGATCCCACTTTGAGCCTGTCACTGGACCTGCTTTTCCTCAGGCTCCTCTCCATTTCCATCCCTGTAATTCTTTCAGACTGGAATAGTTTGGGGTCAGAGTTGTGACTGTGGATGGCAACCCCATCCCTCACTTGATGCCCTGTCTTCCTGCTGGAGGTGGACTCTATAAGTTCCCTCTCCCTGCTGCCCAGCATTTCATCTAAGGTCCTTCCCTTTGGGTCCTAAGAGTCTCTCACTTCCCAGGTCTATGGTGCACTCTAGAGGGTCCACTCAACAGCCTACCTCCTGAGGTTACCTGTTTCCATTCTTTCTGCTGACCCTCAGGGCTGCAGTCCTTTTCCTCACTCAGTACCCGATCAGGTTCCCCTCTTCCCTCCCAGTTGTCCCCCCATCCCCACGTCCACTTTCCCTCCCACTTGTGATTGCTTTCTTCTCCCTCCCAAGTGGGACTGAGGTATCCACACTTGGACACTTGAGCTTGTTGACCTTTTTTGAGTTCTGTGGACTGTATCTTGGGTATTCTGTACTTTTTTGACTAATATCCATTTATTAGTGAGTATATACCATGCATGTCCTTTTGGGTCACTCAGGATGATATTTTCTAGTCCCATACATTTGCCTGCAAAACTCACCAAACAAACAGCATACACCAGCTGATATGAGGCCCCCAACACACATACAGCAGAGAACAGCTGAGTCTGTGTTCATTCACAGAGATGATGCACCTAACCCTCAAGAGACTGGAGGTCACAGAGAGTTTAGAGGTCAGGTAGGGTAGGGCATGGGGACACCCACATGGAGACAGAGTGGGGATGGGGTGTGTGATATGGAGCAGTCAGAGGGTGGAGAGGGAGGGGGTAATAAAACCTGGAATGTAAGAAATAATAAATAAATAAATAATAAAGTATAGTGGTATCTATTAGTCCCAGATAGAGTGATACTAAAAGAGTGAAGAAACGATTCAGTCCAAGGCTAGCTTGAAGAACCATGAGCTTATTGGAGTTTCTAGTAAGGACAGCGTCATCAAAACTTTCTAAACAGCATAGCCAGCTAAGGAGCAGTTACAGCACTGAAGAATCCCAAACTTCAGGCAGCTTTCCACATCCTCAGTACTCCAGAATCCTCAAAGACCATTTCCAATAGAGACAGGGGAGAATATAGGCTGGGATGTCAGGAAAATGTCTCTTGATATGCCTCATTGTTACAGACTTCTTTCTGTCTGCTATGTCGTTTGTTTCATTACAATGATTATAGATGAAGGTAGGTCAATGGGTCACCTCAGAAACTGCAGAATGGTTCACCACAAATGTCTTCTCTGTCTGACTTTTTCCCATTTACTATATTTCAAGGTTCGTTCTACAGTGATATGCATGGCATTTTATTCTTTTTATATTAAAGTATGATTCCATCATATATCCATGTACCGTTTTGTTAAATACTAGTCAGATACCAGGTATTAAATTGTTTGTCTTTGAGGTACTGTAATTAATGATTATTTTATAAAAACATTCATACATAAACTGTTGTGTGCATATATGGTTTTCTTCAGTGCATAATAAAAACCGGAGTATCTGAATCATGTGGAAATTCTAATTTTTAGCTGCAAGAATAAATAATAAATGTTTAATAAGACATCTTTGCTAATATATATCATTACTTACATATGTGGGATTTTGCAAAAGACATCCAAGTGAGTGGGCAGTAATATACTTGCTTTTGATCCAAGTGACTAAGGACTTTGAGAATTCTTTTCATATTTTCATTGAAAATTATTAGATCTGCTTTGGATGAAAGCATATTAAATATGTTCCACCTTTACATTGACTTCCTCTTTGAAGTTTTGATATTTCTTTATATACTCTATGTAATGAACACATCAAATACACAAGTTCTAATAGTTCATACTATTCTGTAGGGTTTAAACTTGTATTTCTTTTTCACAGTCTTGTAATGTTTTTTAACCATTCAATTACACAAATGCACCAAAAAATATTATTCTCCTCCTATGCAATGAGATTTGCCACTTTGTCAACTATCAGCTTACCATAAGTATGAAAAAGTATATTTCACTTAAAATATTTATTTCTTTTTGTTGTCAGGGAGATAGCATTTTGTTTACTCTAGTATTTTAATCAAATCTGAAAAGAAAAATTATGACTCACTCAGTTTTATTATTTTTGAGATTTGTGACTTGTGACTATTATATACTCATACTTTCAAGGGAAAGTGCACACACACACACACATACACACACACACACATACACACACATATACATACACACACATACACAAACACACATACATACACACACACACATACACACACACACACAAAGATTCTCTGGAAGAGGCAATCAATATATTTCTGTGTAAAATGAATATGTTGTCTTCCTAAACATTTGTTTCTTTGTACAATGAATTCAGTACAATTTTGTAATGTTTGGTGCTTTTAATATAAAAGGGACTTAGAATTTAAAAATGATTTTCATTATAACATTGCCATTTTGGCTTTGTCCTGTTTGGTTAGTATGAGTGTACTATATCACTTGAGTTTTAGAAATTTATACCACTTAGAATTATTAATACACATTCTGTACTACCAGGATTTATTTAGTTTTTAGGATCTGTTAGCATTTAGAGTACTATATTTTCATCAGCTATATTACTTATACTTGTGATTTTAAGTAAATTTTTGATAATTCTACAATTTGTATTTTTACCATATTTACCCCAATTCCTCCCTTTACCTCTTGCTAGATCCAACACCTCCTCTGTAACCCTCTCCACTCCAATTTAGAGACTTCTTTCATTTTAAATATTTTTATATTACCCAGAAACTTTAATATGTGCTGTTCATGTATTTCTGGGTGTGGGGTCAAACATAGGAGATGGTCAACTATCAAGGAGCATGATGTTAAAGAAAACTGATTATTCTATCTGTAGAAGCCATCAACCTCAGATAAGGTTGGGAGATCATGAACCTTCCATGTTAAAATGTTGACTGGCTTGGTCAGCTGCAGGCAACCACAGCTTCCATGAGACCTTGAAGGCAGCAGTCCTGCAATGTCAAGATAATACCATGTTGATAACATCCTTCTTGACATCTGGGTTTATAGTTCTTCTTCCCTTCTATCCTGTTGTTCCTTGTGCCTTGGATAGATGGAATGACACAGATATCCCATGTGTGGTGGGTATGCCACATCCAAGAAAACCCAAGCAAAAACCATGAGGTTGGAAATATAAAACCCAATAAGCCAAATAAAAACCAGTGAGGCAAGCCCTACCAATAAAGTGTGTCATGTGGTATTTTATGTATTTGGTATTTACAGAGTAGGAAGTAACTATTCTTTCTGTTTTCTTTTAGAAAAATTCGTGATTTTACTACAATAGAATGGCAATAGAAAATAAATGTTCCAAATTCATCTACACACATGTGAACATTAAGGAACACACTTGGAACTAATCTAATAGCAAGTTAGAACTCACATGAAAATAGGAAATATGTGGAGACAAAATAAAATAGAGATACCAGAATCTAAAATTAAAGCACAAGCACACATCGTCAGGACCTAGAGGAGCTATAAGTAATTAAAATAATTAAAGACTAAAATAATTAAAAGGAAATAGCCTTACTCCACAATCAAGGTGTTAGAACATAAGATCAAATGAATTGTCATACAACTGGGAAAAAGAAGCAATAGAGGTTACAGCTGATATTGAAGAAAAGTTGAGCAGTTATTGGATGGAACACAAAAGAGTGCCTCCCGTAGAATTTTCCCCCATCAACATAGTGACTGCAAACCTGATTACATCCAATGGAATCTCACATACTTTATTTTTAGACTTCATAACACACAAGGTAAATCTATTCAATATAACTTTGCTTTCTGTTACCTTTTCTGTCTAAATGGCTCAAAGAAACAACCTACCCAAAATGTTTACTGACTGATCTAGAAAGTATAATAAGTAACATGTATCATTGTTATGTGGAATAATATTTTCTTGAAGTCAGGATGATTGACCTTTGGGCATCGTGAAATTCAAGAACATGAAGATGTTTCTTGATATTAATTACTCAAAGTAGATTGATCTGCAGAAGGATATGAAAATCAAACATCTAAAATGTGTGCTATACAGGATGGCCTTGTTGGATGTCAGTGGGAGGAGCAGCCATGGTCCTATAGGGGTTTGATGCCCCAGTGTAAGGGAATGCCAGGGCAGGAAGGCAGGAATGGGTGGGTTGGTGGGATAGTACAATCTTGGTAAGCAGTAATTTCTTAAACATGGCAACCAAAGCACACCCTCATAGAGGGAGGGGGTATAGGATAGGGAGTTTTCAGAGAGGAGACCTGGAAATGGGATAACATTGAAATGTAAAGAAAATATCCAATAAAAGAAAAAAAGGAAAATATGTGCTATAATGATTAACTAACCAACTGTAACTTAACTATTTCATGCATTCAGGTAATGTATTTTTTATATAAATTTGTATTCAATTGAAAGCAACTTTCTATCAACTGACAAACTCATAAAATATGTGTTATGCAACATACATACATGTGTGTATACACACATATATGAACCAGATGTTCAGCTGACCTCACCTTCACTTATCAGAAACCAATTGTTTTTTTTCTTCAGCTGTTTTCTTCCAATAATAGTAATAAAAACTAAACTGCAAGCTTCACGGTTTGTAATGAATCACTGGTTTTCCTATCAGCATTGCTGAAGCATTTTGAGCTTCACCTTGGAATTGATCTAAGAATTAGCATGTACAGTGCACTGGTAAGTGGCAGTGGTTTTAATTATAAACCTTTCTCATACCTAAAAATAACTACAATCTTTGACAAGACAACTCAGAAAATGACTTCTTTAATCAAGCACATTTTTATATTTAGAAGAATTCACTTCTAATTATCTGATGCTATGTGAAAAAGTAATCATAGAAACCATCTATCTCATAGCAACCATCTATCTCATAGATACAGTATTACATGGGCACTATTGACATCATGTTAGGTATCAGATGATTATTCTGAGCATAATTTCTCAAGAAGTTACAGAGTACTGTTCATACATTTCTATTCTGTTCCAGAGGTATTAAACATTGAAATGATTTTAAATAAACTCTAGAATAACCATCATTCAAAAGATGATGATGATGATGGTAAAGGTAGAACTTTATCTTTGTATTGTATAATAGTCATGGGGAAAAAAGTGACCATGGGAGGTTTTGGTTGAGGATGGTGACACTGAAGGAACTGAGTTTTAAAGGATTTGATTTGTCTACTTGATTTATTAGTTGGTTGAAATTAATTAGTACAAAGTACCTTGCAACTTACTATGTAGTGAGGCTGGCCTCAAACTCACAATCCTCTCACTGAGACCTGAGAATATAGGCACTAGCTACTGTATCAGGCTACAGTTTGTTTAATTTTACTTAATTAAACAATATATTCTGATTACAGTTTCTTCTGTCCTCAATCACTCCAGCTCCTCTCCACCTCCAATCTTATCTGGATTCATAACCTTTTTGTCTCTGGTTAGGAAAAAAAAAGGCATATAAGCAATAATAATAACAAAACAATAATGTTAATTTTTAATGATTCTGTCCCCATACATCCACATTATGTTTGCATCTCCATTTACTTTTCTACCTCACAAGTCTTCACCAGTTCCTGTACCCATCTAAGACACCATGTTTATTTTTCATTATCCTCAATATACCATACATCTTTTACATTTCCCATATCTGGACTCATATGTTATTGGTAGGTTATCTCTTCTACACTCCTTTAATTCTCATGCCCTCTATACCTTCTCTACCTGGAGAGACTAGATCCCTAGCTAATCCTAAATCACCTCAGTAAACACCATCAAAGAAACAGCTGGATATCGCTGAATATTAAAATGCCAGGGTCCACCCTTGACACAGGATCGGAGTTCTCAACTAGAAGCAGGGATATCTGGAAGGCGCATAATAAATACACACAGACTACTTTTTAGGTACAAGCCAACAGGCAATTTTTCAAGGCATAAAGCTTCTCTTCTCTCTCATTCTCTGCTCTCTTTCTCTCTTGCTCATTTGCTCACAGCTTGAAGCTGCACACACTCTGCATTCTCCTGTGCACCCTGCTTTTCTCCTGTGCACTTTTCTTGAACTCTTATATTCATACACACCTCTGTGAATTCCCCTTTCACTCTCACACACACTCTTCACACACACACACACACACACACACACACACACACACACCACATGCACTCTCCTTTCACTCACACTCTCCGTACATGCCTCACATTCTCTCTTCACTCATTCTTCACATTCTCTCTTTACTCACTCTCCACATGTTCACTCTCACTCTTCATTTGCTCTCCACATTTATCTCATACGCTCCACACTTGCTCTCTACTCACTCACTATTTGCTCTCCTCATTCGGTCACCACATGCTCTCTTGCCTTTTTCTTGCCCCCAGTCTTCTATTGATACTCCAAAAGCAGATAAAAAAGATATTGTGTAAACATTCCCAAATCAAATTCAAAAGAATAACCACGTCCCGCAAAAAAAAATCAAGAATTACAATTTTTCCCCAAAGTTTCATGCTTCCCTATACCCAGGCCTATAGCCAAAATAACAATAATTGCAAACGTATCATTATTTAAACTTTAACTTATTGTACATCAGAGCTCAGAGCTCAGAGCTCCGAGGCCAGCTACTTGCATTTTCTTGTGAAGCTCTAACGATAAATGACATGGACAAAGCTGCCAGGCAGTGGCCAGAAAGAATCAAGTTAACCTTTAACTCAATAGTTCCACTAGCTTTCTGCATCTGCACATTGCACACAATGACTCTCCTAAGAGTTCCAATGTTTTGACTTACTTTCACTAATCTAAGATTTTACATATCCTATACTTGCTTATAGAGGAACCACTCTCAAATGTTGTACAACTTATTTCATTATTTTAATAGTTTGTTTTCTTTTCTTGAGGTCCCAATGTTGGCTCTATTTTATTTTCTAATAATTTCTTCAAACTTTCTTTGCAAGTCAAGTATTAATCTGGAACTACCATTGTGCAGTTATTACATTGTTTCCAAGATGAGAACACACAGCATGCATTTGGGCCATTGGGACTGTACTGTACTGTGCCGCATGCCTCAATTTTTTTTTTTTTATTTTAGATATTTTCTTTATTTAC